>NC_057798.1:226442094-226454805 GCF_018294505.1 Triticum aestivum
GACTAAAGGCACATATGCTGCTGCGGGAACACCTGCTTCTACGACAAGAACCTGCTGGTCAGCCAGAGCTTGATGTTCCCCGGCAAGCTTGCCGGAGCAAAACTTGTCGGGAGCGTCTGCTTCAACGGGAGAAACCCTAGGGCTTGTCGGAGCAGACTGCTCCTCAGCACTCTTGGTGTTGATCTTGGGGACCTTCTTGGCGGCGGCTTCGGGGAGCTCTGCCAGAAAGTAGTCACCGGAAATCAACTTCCTTTTCTTGCTCTGTCCAGATGATGGTGTTACAGATGGTTGAGTCAGCTTGAGCACAAAGATCCCTGGTTCCACAGGTAACTTAAGTGCGGCGCACTTTGACAGGCCATCTGCAATGTCGTTCTGAGCTCTCGGAACATGTTCCATCTGTAGGCCGTCAAAGTGCTCTTCCAACTTTCTCACTTCATCAATGTAAGATTCCATCAACGGACTCTGATAATCTTTGTTCACTTGGCGGACGACAAGCTGCGAATCACCCCTGATAATGAGCTTCTTGATCCCAAGGTCTGTAGCGATCCTGAGTCCGGCAAGCAAACCTTCATACTCCGAAGTATTGTTTGTTGCTTGCTCCTTGGGAAAGTGCATCTGGATTACGTACTTGAGGTGTTCTCCGGTGGGTGCGACAAGCAGCACGCCCGCACCGGTGCCTTGCAGCGAAAAGGCACCATCAAAGTACATGAGCCACTCTTTGCTCGCCTCCTTGACGGGGATGCTCGTCTCTGGAATTTCCTCATCTGGTGTTGGCGTCCACTCTGCTATGAATTCTGCCAATGCTCGGCTCTGGATAGTTGAAGTGCTCTCAAATTTGAGGCCAAAGCTTGACAGTTCTAGTGCCCACTCGACAATCCTGCCAGTTGCTTCTGGGTTCTGCAGTATCCTCTTCAGCGGAAAGCGAGTGACAACTGTGATCTCATGTGCTTGGAAGTAATGGCGCAGCTTTCTCGAGGCCATGAGAAGGCCGAAAAGCAATTTCTGTACACCAGAGTACCTTGACCTAGCCCCCTGCAGAAGGGAACTGACAAAGTAAACTGGGCGCTGCACCATTTTCTTCTGCACCTCCTCATGTTCCTACGTAGATCCATCCTTGTCGGGACCAGAGCTTGTCAGGGAAGCCCACTGCTTGTCACTGGATACGCTTGCCGTGGTCGCTGGCTCATCATCCACCTCCCTCTCCGCTACTAATGCAGCACTAACCACTTGATTGGTTGCCGCTAGATATAGCAGCAACTTTTCTTGTGGCCTAGGTGCGACAAGTATTGGAGTGGAGGACAGGTATCTCTTTAAGTCCTGCAGCGCAGCCTCCGCTTCCGGAGTCCATTTCATTGGACCTGCCTTTTTCAATATTTTGAAAAATGGCAGGGCGCGCTCAGCAGACTTAGAGATAAACCTGCTGAGAGCAGCCGCGCAGCCGGCAAGCCTTCGTACATCCTTGACGCGCTTCGGTGCTTCAATCTGCTCAATGGCTTTAATCTTGTTGGGGTTGGCTTCAATTCCCCGCTGAGACACGAAGAACCCGAGAAGCTTGCCGGAGGGAACTCCAAACACATACTTCTCGGGGTTAAGCTTGAGGTTGGTCTTGCGCAGATTTGTGAAAGTTTCATCCAAATCCTGAATCAGAGTTGCTCTGTCCTTGCTCTTGACCACTATGTCATCCATGTAGGCTTCCACATTCCTGTGTAACTGTGGCTCAAAAGCGTGACTGACTACTCTTGCAAATGTTGATCCTGCGTTCTTCAAACCGAAGGGCATCCGTACGAAACAGTACGTGCCACACGGGGTGATGAACGCGGTCTTCTCTTCATCCTCTTCTGCCATGAAGATCTGATGGTATCCTAAATATGCATCAAGAAATGAAAGCAGATCACATCCGGCTGTGGAGTCAACAATCTGGTCAATGCGCGGCAAGGGAAATGGGTCTTTGGGACAAGCTTTATTAACATCAGTAAAGTCAATACAAAGCCTCCATTTCCCGTTCGCCTTGCGCACGACTACAGGATTGGCCAACCACGTAGGATGGAGCACTCCTTTGACAAGGCCTGCTGCTTCCAACTTCTTGATATCTTCTGCAATGAATTCTTGGTGCTCCACTGCTTGTTTCCTGACTTTCTGCTTGACGGTCCGCGCGTGAGGACAGACGGCAAGATGGTGCTCAATTACTTTCCTGGGAACACCGGGGATGTCAGACGGTTGCCATGCAAACACGTCGACGTTCGCCCGCAGGAAAGCAACGAGCGCGCTTTCCTATTTAGGGTCAAGCGTGGCACTGATGGTGAAGGTACCACCAGTGCCGTCCTCCTTGGCGGACACCTTCTTGGTTTCTGGAGGAGCTGCCTTCGCCTTCTTACACTTGCCGGTGGAGCTCGAAGGTGCGTCCTCGACGGTAGCGCAGCACTCCGAAGAGGTGCGCTTGCGGGAGTGTGCATCAGAGCTCTTGCCGGACTTGGTCTTCTTCTTCCCCCCAGGAGCTAAAGCGGCGAGTGGCTTGCGACCTGCTGCGGATGATGCTTCCCGGTAAATCTTGTCGGTGCAGATAAGGGCATCTTTCTTGTCGCCAGGGACAGAGATGACACTTATCGGGCCTGGCATCTTGAGCACGTTGTAGGCATAGTGAGAGGCTGCCATGAACTTGGCGAGCGCTGGACGGCCAAGTATCCCATTGTAAGGCAATGGAAAATCAGCAACGTTAAAAGTAACCCTCTCAGTCCTGAAATTCAGTTCGCTGCCAAATGTTACCGGCAATGTGATCTTTCCCTTCGGCTTGCTCCTTCCCGGGTTGATTCCTTGGAATGTGCCAGTCTCTTCGAGCTCGCTGTCAGGGATCTGAAGCTTCTGGAGTACCGCTGAGGAGATCAGGTTCAAGCCGGCCCCGCCGTCAACTAGCATCTTAGTGACCTTGAGGTTGCGGATAGTTGGTGAAACCAACATCGGCAAGCACCCGACCGCAGTTACGCGGTCAGGGTGGTCCTCAATATCAAAGACGATAGGCGTGCTGGACCACCTCAGAGGCTTGCGTGACTCAACTGGGGGTTCTGTCGCATTAACTTCCCGCACCCACTGTTTGAGCTGGCGGTGCGAAGTATGCAGAGAAGCACCGCCGTCAACGCACAGAACCTTTGTGGCTTTCTGAAACTCCTGCTCGTCGGCCTCGTCTTCATCCAGATATTCATCTGTTTCATCATCTTCGTCGACATGCCACCGAAGAAGAAGGCTTCGGAGGTGGCAGCTCCGCCGACGTCTACCCCACCGCCCCATGATGATGACAATGATGCTCACATAAAAGATAAGAATTGAAACATAACGGGAGCATCATGAAGCATATGACTAGCACATTTAAGTCTAACCCACTTCCTATGCATAGGGATTTTGTGAGCAAACAACTTATGGGAAGATTAATCAACAAGCATAGGAAGGCTAAACAAGCATAACTTCAAAAATTTAAGCGCATAGGGAGGAAACTTGGCATTATTGCAATTCCTACAAGCATATGTTCCTCCCTCATAATAATTTTCAGTAGCATGATGAATGAATTCAACAATATAACCAGCACCTAAAGCATTCTTTTCATGATCTACAAGCATAGAAATTTTATTACTCTCCACATAAGCAAAATTCTTCTCATCAATAGTAGTGGGAGCAAACTCAACAAAATAACTATCATATGATTGAAAATTAAGATCAAGATGACAAGTTTCATGGTTATCATTATTCTTTAAAGCATACGTGTCATCACAATAATCATCATAGATAGGAGGCATGCTATCATCATAGTAAATTTGCTCATCAAAGCTTGGGGGGCAAAAAATATCATCTTCATCAAACATAGCTTCCCCAAGCTTGTGGCTTTGCATATCATTAGCATCATGGATATTCAAGGAATTCATACTAACAACATTGCAATCATGCTCATCATTCACATATTTTATGCCAAGCATTCTATGTAATTCTTCTTCTAGTACTTGAGCACAATTTTCCTTCCCATCATTTTCACGAAAGACATTAAAAAGATGAAGCATATGAGGCATCCTTAATTCCATTTTTTGTAGTTTTCTTTTATAAACTAGACTAGTGCTAAAACAAGAAACAAAAAGATTCGATTGCAAGATCTAAAGATATACCTTCAAGCGCTAACCTCCCCGGCAACGGCGCCAGAAAAGAGTTTGATGTCTACTACACAACCTTCTTCTTGTAGACGTTCTTGGGCCTGCAAGTGCACATGTTTGTTGGACAGTAGCAAATTTCCCTCAAGTGGATGACCTAAGGTTTATCAATCAATAGGAGGCATAGGATGAAGATGGTCTCTCTCAAGCAACCCTGCAACCAATTAACAGAGAGTCTCTTGTGTCCCCAACACACCCAATACAATGGTAAATTGTATAGGTGCACTAGTTCGGCGAAGAGATGGTGATACAAGTGCAAAATAGATAGTAGATATAGGTTTTTGTAATCTGAAATAATAAAAAAAGCAAGGTAACTAACAGTAAAAGTGAGCGTAAACGGTATTGCAATGATAGGAAACAAGGCCTAGGGTTCATACTTTCACTAGTGCAAGTTCTCTCAACAATAATAACATAGATAAATCATATAACAAGCCCTCAACATGCAACAAAGAGTCACTCCGAAGCCACTAATAACAGAGAACAAACATAGAGATTATGGTAGGGTACGAAACCACCTCAAAGTTATTCTTTCGGATCAATCTATAAAAGAGTTCGTACTAGAATAACACCTTAAGGCACAAATCAACCAAAACCCTAATGTCACCTAGATACTCCATTGTCACCTCAAGTATCCGTGGGCATGATTATATGATATGCATCACACAATCTCAGATTCATCCAACCAACACAAAGTACTTCAAAGAGTGCCCCAAAGTTTCTATTGGAGAGTCAAGAACGTGTGCCAACCCCTATGCATAGGTTCCCAATGTCACGAAACCCGCAAGTTGATCACCAAAACATACATCAAGTGGCACATGATATCCCATTGTCACCACAGATAATCACGACAAGACATACATCAAGTGTTCTCATAAAAGACTCAATCCGATACGATAACTTCAAAGGGGAAACTCAATTCATCACAAGAGAGTAGAGGGGGAGAAACATCATAAGATCCAACTACAATAGCAAAGCTCGGGATACATCAAGATCGTGCCATAGAGGGAACATGAGAGAGAGAGAGAGATCAAACACATAGCTACTGGTACATACCCTTAGCCCTGAGGGTGAACTACTCCCTCCTCGTCATGGATAGCAACGGGATGCTGAAGATGGCCACCGGTGATGGGATCCCCCTCTGGCAGGGCGCCGGAACGGGCTCCCGAGAGGTTTTTGGTGGCTACAGAGGCTTGCGGTGACGGAACTCCCGATCTATCTTCTCTTCTGGAAGTTTTAGGGTACGTAGGTATATATGGGTGCAGGGGGTACGTCGGTGGAGCTACGGGGGGCCCATGAGGTAGGGGGCAAGCCCGGGGGGGGCACCCTCGTGGGCAGCCCGTATCTCCCCTGACGTGCACTCCAAGTTCCCTGGATTGCTTTCCTTCCAAAAATAACTTCTCCAGTTGATTTTGTTTTGTTTTCACTCCGTCTGATATTCCTTTTCCTCGAAACACTAAAATAGGCATAAAACAACAAATCTGGGCTGGGCCTCCGGTTAATAGGTTAGTCCCAAAAATAATATAAAAGTGGATAATAAATCCCAATATTGCCTAAAACAGTAGATAAAGTAGCATGGAGCAATCAAAAATTATAGATACGTTGGAGACGTATCAGCTAGACACGGGGGCTGCGCCCAGGCCACGCCCGAGCGCATCCCACCCAGCCAGGTCCCTCGGACCTGGTCATCACGCGCCCCTCCCGGAGCGGAGCCAAGGTATGAAAACTCGTTTGAACGTCAAGGAGGACTCCTGAGCATCACGACTCAGGAGCCTAACTGGTCATGTAGCCCCTCACTCCTTAGTTCCGAAAGTCTAACGGCGGTTGAGGTATGCGCGGGGCCGGGCCCTGCCGATGTAGAACGACAAATCCACTCCTATGCCTCCCTTCCCTACTTGCCGTTTGCGCGTCAAGGGGGACTCCTGAGCATCGCGACTTAGGAGCCTAACTGGTCATGTAGCCCCTCACTCCTTAGTTCCATCCTGGTTTCCGGTCGGGGCTAACGGCGGGTGAGGTATGCGCGGGGCCGGGCCCTGCCGACGCAGAACACAAGCAAATAGGAGGGGAAAATGCAAATTCTAGGGAATTCAAAAGAAAATATTACAGGCCATAGATTGTTTCACAACGCCAAAGACAAGTTTAAACGCCTCCACGAGGCATGGTGCATGTTGCAGGAATTGAAACAGGACATAAGCCGCGAAGGGATCACTTTCCGGTGGCGCCGCCGCTTGTGGCGGAGTCACGCTCGGTGGCTCCACCTCCTGAGGCTGCGGAGCTGGCGGCATCGCGCCCAGGCCAGGTGCTGAAGGCGCGGAACCTCCCCAACAAAGCCTTAGCTCGGCCTTTCGCAGCCTCAGCAGCAGCAGCGGCAAGGTCGCCGTTAACAGGTTCAAGCAGGCTGTCGAGGTCGACGTTGGGGTCGCGAAGGTAGACGTGGCTGAGGACACGCGTCAGCACTGCAGAAGACAGGGCACGCGCCTCGGCCTCGGCCGTGGGACCAAGGCCGTCCGCCACATCTTGAAGTGCATGGACCAGGAAGGGGAGCAGCTCAGCGGAGCCGTCCTCTGCGCCAGCCAACGGCTTCTCTAAGCCGCCCTCATAAAGCGTCTTCAGCGCGGCGCGAGCTTTCTCCTCCAGCTTCACGAAGGCCACTCGATCCTCGGCCAGGACCTTCGCCTTGCCGTCTAGCTCGGTCCTCTCTTCCTTCAGCGCCTGCTCCAGCATCTCCAACCGGCCACGACGGCCATCCAGCTTGGTGTCCCGGTCCCTGACGACAGCTTCCCGGGCCTTCATCTCCTTCTCCTTCTCCTGGCGGCCGCGGACCTCCTTGGCGAGCTTGTCACGCAGGCCTTGCAGCTCGTCCTCCAGCACCTTGCAGCGGCCCCGGGCATCCGCAGCATCACCCTAGGCAGCATCGCGAGCGGCCTTGGCCTGGGAGGCGGCTTGTTTCTCCTCATTGGAGGCAGACATGGCCTAGCTCAGCGCCGCTCAGATGGAGGCATCAGAGCGGGCCCGGCCAGAGGCTAGCTCCAGGTGCTCGGCCACCAGGCGGGGGTCTGCGCTCCGAAGATCCTCCTGCAACCGGCTCAGTTTGTTGGCAGCCCGGTGTAGGACGGCAGGGGAATCAGAAGAGACGGGAGCCGGTGGAATAGGCGGAGAGGACGGCAGTGTGATCACAGCTTGGGAGGAAGGAACCCCCTAGGCCTTGGCCACCTCGGCGACAACATCAAGCGCAGGCACCTCTAGAGTCAGCGGGGCCACGGGGGCTGACTCCTCTCCGGAGCGTCCCTGGTGGCCTCACAAAGACGACCGGGTGGGGGAGGCACGAGCCTCGCCGCCTCTTTTCCCCGCAGATGAAGGCGCTGCCCCGGCAGGCGAACTCGCCCCAAGCAGGGCCGCCAAGGCCCCTTTCAACCTTTTTGCTGCAGGCGCCGGCCTGGCCAAAGGGATGCAGACGTCAAGTCGTGGCGACAGAAACAAAGCAAAACACGGATCGAGCACTTACTGGTCGTCTTTCATGGACTCAAGCAGCCTCCGGCCAAACTTGAAGCCCGAGAGCCTACAGCTGGGGTCAACCTTGGGAGGCCCGGAAGAAGAAGGCGCGTCGGGAGGGCCGGAGCTGGCCTCAGACCGCCCCGAGACCAGAGCAGACCCTGGGGGAACCAGCCCCGACCTGCCCTTCCTCGGGACCAAGGGAGAGTCCTCCCCACCTTGCCTGGTATCGGCCTCGTCGTTGTTTGGCATGGAGCGGAGGGCGCGGGACCTGCCAATGGAAGGACTCCCCCGACTCCTCGCCGGTCGCCTTAGAGTCAGGCTCTTCTTCCTCCTCCTCCTCTTCCTCCTCACTCCCGCTGGAGTCGTCAGAGGACACGTTCACCGTCGCCAACGCCGCCAGATCCTCGGGAGCTTCTGCGGGCACCATCCCCTCACCGTTGAAGGTGGGCATGGCATTCACCACCTGCTCCCAGTCGTCGTGAAGGAACAGGGGGATAGGAGCTCCCTCCGGGCTCGCCACGTCTCCCCCAACCAAGGAATGGAGAGCCGCGACCAGATCTTCGTCGGCCAGGGCATCAGAGCTTAGGCGAAGGTTGGCATCTGCTTCCCCAAACCTCCACAACGGGAGCGAGTTCTCCGGGAGTGTAGCCACCCAGTGCTCCAGGAACTCCCTCAGGAGCGTAGCCCCGGTCAACTTCGCCGCCCCCAAGTTGCCTGGCCTCAGGTCAGCGTTCATCCTCTTCAGCACCACCTTCGCACGGTGGTCATCAAGCTCCGCGCGAGACCATGCATCAACGACCTTGGGCTGCCCCATAGGCAGCACCAGTCGAGGATGGATGCGCCCAACATCCACCATGACCCACTTGTTCCGGAAGCCTTCGATCCTCTTCCCGGGCTTCGAGATGGCATTGGAGTTGGAGTATGCGATAAAGCTCGCACACGCGGTGATATGGGCACCAGAAACCCGGAGGGAAAAGTAATGACGTAGCAGGGCCACTGAAGGCATCACTCCAACGTGAGCCTCACAATAGTAGGCGAAAATCGCCAGGAGAAGAACAGAGTTGGGGTGGAGGTGCAGAGCTTGCAAGTTGTATTGGCGAAGAACAGCCAGGAAGAACTCGGAAAAACGAAGCACCAGCCCGGCGATGATGGCGCTCACAAAGAGTGGGTAGAAGGTGCTCCCCTTGCCTTCAGGCTGGGCAGAGCCGGCCTTGAGCACAGTCGCCCCCTCATTGCCCTGCGCCACCGTCATCAGACGCGTGAGGGCGAGATTCTTCTCCGACACATTTGGGGGATCCAGAGCCGGTGAGTACCAGGCCTCGGTCGGGGTCTTGCGAGGCGCCATGGCTTGCCGGATGACAAGGATTGAGGCAGATCTGGAGGATTTCGGAAGCAAGGAGGGGAAGAGAGAGAAAGGGGATCTGGAGCAAGACGAACAAGAATGAAGCGAGTAAGACTGCCCCGTGCACCCCTTTTTGTCAGATGGACGATTACCGAGGCGTCGTGGGGAAGCGGGGACGCCCACGTCCAATCAATCGCCACGCGGCACCCAAGGTCGCAGGCTATTGGGGCCCGTGGCACTTCACACTTGCCCCTTCGCTTTTCTTCTAAGCCAAGTCCGGGCGCGCCTTGGGCCCGGGGGCTACTGTCGGTGTTCTGGGAACGGGGGTCCCCAGACTTGCCTGCCTGCGGCCTGTGGCGTGGCTCAAGCGGAGGCCTAGTGCAGCCCAGCTTCATCATCTCAAGCTCAAGACCCTCGCGAGGGGCCAAGCCTCGCGGGGTGGACGACAGGAAGCTTCCTCAAGAGCAGCCTCATCAGGCAGGCTCGCGAGGCGGCGGAGAGATCGAGGCAGGGTACCTCGGGAGGTGACCGTGACGCAAGCCATGACGATCGAGACCAGGCGGGCGCCGGCCTGCGCAGTGTCCTTGTTTCCCCTTTGGTGCAAAGGGGGGCAAGCACAGGCCAAGGCATCAGGCAAAGGTTACCGTTTCGGTGCAACAAGACCAAGGCCAGCAGAACGGCAGGATGGAGGTCATCGTGGAGCCCAGGATGGCATCACCGTCAGAGTCTTTGGCAGTCGAAGACCAACTTTAGTCAGGATAAGTGTACTAGATGTTCCCCTTCAAATGGCCAATTGTTGGCACCCTTCCCGCTCATTATTTGGGAAGAGGCCCAGGGCCTCCTTCTATAAATAGAGCTAGCCACCACAGAGTAGGCATCGATTTTTGGGTAGACAAGAGAGAGAGAGAGAGAGAGAGGCGACTGAACTCACCCAAGCAGTTCATCGCACCAGCCCAAGAACAGCCCCTCGCGTGGCTATTCTCCCTTTGTATTGTTCATCATCAGCCCCTGAGGCAATCCACCACACCACACACTGGAGTTGGGTATTACACCACAATGGTGGCCTGAACCAGTATAAACCTCATGTCCCTTGTGTGTTCTTCTTTCTAGCCTAGATTCCTTGCGAGGCTTCGAGTCGTGAGTAGGTAGGGGAAAGATCTTCATGCGCACCCCAGAGTTCGAACCTCAAGGGTCTGCCGGAACCCGAAACCCAATAGGGGAATACCGGGTATTACCGATTAATTATATATAGGTGGAAAATGTTTCCGGAGATGTTGAACTATATATAATGCAAAAATAAAATATGAATGGGTTTGCAACAATACTTATAGTAGTGGCTTGCTTTCTTATACTAACGGATCTAACGAAGGTTTTGCTGAGTTTTGTGTGACTAAAGTTTTCAATTTTTGGGTGATATTACGATGGATGAAGGAATAAGGATTATCAAAAGGCTAAACTTGGGGATGCCCGAGGCACCCCAAGATAATATTCAAGAAGTGGCAAGTAACTAATCTTGGGGATGCCCCCGAGTGGCATCCCTTCTTTCTTCTAACAACCATCGGTATTTTACTTGGAGCTATATTTTTATTCGTCACATATTATGAGTTTTGCTTGGAGCGTCTTGTATGGTATGAGTCTATGCTTGTTTTTATTTGTGTTTTAAGTCTTGAATCCTTGCTGGACACACCTTTTTGAGAGAGCCAAAAATTATGCTATGCTTGATCCTATGCTTCACTTAAATTTTTAGAGCCATAGAATTGCTCTAGAAATTTGATGGCACTGGTAACTTCGGTCTATGGAAGACAAGAGTCAAGGATATTCTGGCACAATAGGGAATCTTGAAGGGTTTGCAGGAGACGAAGCCGACCAAGGTTGACGAAGATGCGTGGGAGGATATGCAAGTGCAGGGGGCTGCTACCATACGGCTTTGTCTTGCGAATCAGGTCATGTATCATGTCATGGATGAAGATTCTCCTAGGAAAATTTGGGACAAGTTGGCAAGTCGTTATATGTCCAAGTCAGCGACCAATAAGCTGTATTTGAAGCAGAAGTTCTATGGGCTGAAGATGCAGGAGGGGTCGAATCTTGTGGAGCACATGAATACCTTTAAATCAGTTGGTCACGGATCTAGCGTGTTTGGATGTGAAGATTGACGACGAGGATAAGGCCCTACTTCTTCTTGTTTTGTTGCCATCGTCCTATGAGCATTTGGTCATTACATTAACACATGGAAAGATAACCGTCAATAATGAGTAAGTCACTGCAGCGTCGCTTGGACATGTGTTGAGGAAGCAAAATAATGCTGCAGAAAGGGAGAGGACTCAAGGTTTGGGGTTGGCAGTTAAAGGTTATCAGCTCAGGATGGGACAAGAGGTGGATAATAAAAATAAGAAAAGGGTGCAGTGCTACAGGTGCAAGGATTGGGGACATATAAAGAGGGAATGCCCAGAACTGAAGGTTGGGGCAAGTGCTAATGTGGCTACTCATGGTGATGACTTAGACAGCAGTAGTGATGTCCTCGTAGTATCAAACAGAAGACCAACAAAAATTGAAGCATGGATGTTGGATTCAACTTGCTCTTTTCATGCGATGCCCAATAGGACTGGTTATCTTCGTACGAGTCTGGTGAGTTTGGTTTAGTCTATGTGGGCGATGACACATGTTATCGTGTTGCTGGAGTATGTGACATCAAAATCAAGATGTTTGATGGAGTTGAGAGGATGCTTCGGGGAGTCAGGTATGTGCCAGGGCTAAGGAGGAATCTAATTTCGCTTGGTGTTCTTCATGATGGTGGTATGGAATTCCGTTGTGATTGGGATAAGAAGATCATGAAAATCATGGAAGATGAGATGATCGTGATGATAGGAAAGTGGACGGCTTCACATCTTTACAAGTTGCAAGGGAGCACTACTACTGGTGGAGCCATGAGTATAGTGGATCTGCAGGAGCAGTAGTGGAGTCCCACGATGGTGGCGGGTCTGGCCCGTCGGGTAGCTCTTAGTAAGCTACAAAGAAGACAACCCAAGTCCTGAGTACATGGAGGTTCGAGCATGGACAACTTCTAGGTGGTGGAGAATATTCGCCAAGGTGGAGTTTGTTATATTTGTGTCGAATATTATGTCTGCAAGGGGTTACGTGGACTTGGAGTTGTAATTGGTGTGGTTAGGTATGAGTTGTGTAGGAGTTAGACATGTTGTATCCTAGGACTCTTATATACGGAGGCACTACTGGAATCAGCTACTTTGCCATCTGCCAGCTCTTTGCCATCAGCTAGCGGACGGCAAAGAAGCTCTTTGCCATCAGCTACCCTAAAGCAAACGCCAAAGAGCTGGCTGATGGCAAAGAAAGCCTTTGCCATCAGCCAGCTCTTTGCCGTCGGCTAGCTGACGGCAAAGAATCTTTGCCGTCCGCTAGCATACGGCAAAGAGGGAGGGGGCCCACTGAGGAGCTGGTTAAAAAATACTTAACGTTCCCCCTCTTTGCCGTCCGCTGCAGACGGCAAATATGAAGAAAAGCGGACGGCAAAGGGGGGCGGACGGCAAAGGCAACCCTAACTAACCTAACTAACGGCCGAGCCCCCTCCCCCGGCCCGCCCGTTACTCATCTCTCTCCCTCGCGACCTCCTCCGCCCCCGCCCCCGCTGCCCCCGCCCCCGCCCTCGCCGCACCCGCTACCGCCCCCTGCCGCCCG
>NC_057798.1:226455632-226586395 GCF_018294505.1 Triticum aestivum
GACACCCCGACCCCGACACCACACCCCGACACACAGACCACGACACCACACCCCGACACCCCGACCCCAACACGACACCCTAACCCCAAAACAGCACCCGGACACCGACATGACACCCCGACCCCCTAAACCTCCCGAAAAGGTGCTCTTTGGCCTTCCAGAGGCCGACGGGGTTATATATTTGTGAATTATTAGTTAGGTCATATATTTTTTGATTTTGTTATGAAAAACATCATATATAATTGTGTTGATCGGGTAGATTTAAATGTGCAGTTGTTTCATCGTTGTGAGGTTTGGTGTTCGACGACCTCGCCGTGCGTTTGACGAGCTCTGCCCCTTCGTTCGTGGGTGAGCACAAATGACATGTCCTTCTCCCCCATTAATTATTTGCACAAATGACATGAAATTTGGTAGCTAGCTATATATGTGTCTTGAATCATCAGTATGCGTAACCAATATGTGTCTCCCGTTCGAAAGCGTCATAGTTATAAATATGCATGCATTTGCATATTTATAACCTTGATTCTTTCGAATTGTCCAACGCTATCCATGGACAGCCCGAGTATGTGTAGATTGGGTTTGTTTTCCCATATGCTTTGCTCCGGATCCAACGCATAAATTTCGTCAGTACCTCCCTTGTTGTTCTCCGGGTACACATCCTCTCTGTTTATTGCAGAGACGTGTATCAGGAGAACAGCGGGGAGGTGCTGCCAAAATTTTGCGTCGGATCCGGAGCATAGCATATGGGAAATTGAACCCAATCTACACATACTCGGGTGGGATTAGGACCTATCATTACCTATTAGAGTGTAGGTTGCATGGACGTAATAAAATTGACAAAGTAGATCAACTGATGAATATATACATGGTGAATTATATATATAATTGTTGTGTGTCCAGTAGCTCTGAAAGTCAAGATGAGTGATCGTGCGTGGATGTATACCGGTCACACTGGTCAGAACAAATGGAGCGCTGAATGGTTCACAAAAACCAAGGGGTTTGTGCAAGCCGCATTTGCAAATGGCGAGAGGAAAACTTGGTGCCCCTGTTTCCGATGCGGCAATTGGGAAAAGAGGACATAGGCTGAAATGGGTAAACACCTGCAGAAGAATGGTTTTACGCCCGATTATACGGTGTGGACATTTCATGGTGAGTCTGCCCAACGTGACCGAGCTAAGGTGGATCATCGTCGCACCGACAAGCATGGTACCGAGATGGAAAACATGGTGCAAGACTATGATGATGCTCGGGATTCAGACGAGGAGATGGAGGAATCTGCAAAGGCCTTCAATGAAATATTGGAGTCTTCAAAACGTCCGCTCCACAAGCACACTGAGCTTTGTCAGTTGGATGCCATCTCACAAGTAATGGCTTTGAAGGCTCAGTTCAACTTGGGCAGAGAATGCTATGACGCAATTATGACAGTATTTGGACGCTTTCTACCCAAAGGCCATGTAATGCCTGCAAACCTGTACCAGTCGGACAAAATCCTCTGTGCACTGAAGATGCCCTATGAGAAGATACATGCCTGTGAGAAAGGATGTGCCTTATTTAGGCTTGACTATGCGGACTTGAACTATTGTCCCGTTTGCAAGTGTTCTAGTTATATTGTGGTAGACAACGGTATGGGTGAGAAGACACAGACCACAATCCCTGTTAGTGTTCTTCGATATATGCCAATCGTACCAAGACTTCAACGTCTTTTCATGGTCGAAGAGACGGCCAGACAGATGACATGGCACAAAACAGGCAAAAGAACCGAACTATGCAGATGTGTGACGCCCTCGATTCAATCGTACACTAATCATGCACGCAAATGTGTACGATCAAGATCAAGGACTCAGGGGAAGATATCACAACACAACTCTAGACACAAATTAAAATAATACAAGCTTTATATTACAAGCCAGGGGCCTCGAGGGCTCGGATACATAAGCTCGAAAACACAAGAGTCAGCGGAGGCAATAATATCTGAGAACAGACATAAGTCAGACAAGCTTGCCTTAAGAAGGCTAGCACAAAAGTAGCAACGATCGTAAAGGAAAGGCCTCCTACCTTGGAGCCTCCTAACTACTCCTGGTCGTCAGCGGTCTCCACGTAGTAGTAGGCATCAGCGGTGGCATCTGGCTCCTGGACTCCGACATCTGGTTGCACCAACCGGAAAGAAGAAGAAAGGGGGGAAAATAGGAAGCAAAGCAACCGTGAGTACTCATCCAAAGTACTCGCAAGCAAGGATCTACACTACATATGCAACATTATCAAAGGAAGGCTGTATATGTGGACTGGGCTGCAGAATGCCAGAAGAGAAGGGGGTTGTAAGCCTAGCCTATCGAAGACTAGCTTCTTCTCGAACCCACCATCTTGCAGCAACAGGAGGGAGTAGAGTAGCATAAAGTAAAGTAGTAGTAGTGTTATCAACCTCGGCCGTAGATCCTTTCTCGACTCCCTGCGAGAAAGAAATCCCAGAGCCATACTATCCAGTTATCATCACAATCCATTACTCATCACCATCCAGTTCTCATCACAAGTATCCAGTTCTAGTTGTATTGATCGGGATACAACTCCAAGTGTCCATTACCGTAGGACAGGCTATCGATAGATGTTTTCTTCCCTACAGGGGTGCACCAACTTACCCACCACGCTCGATTAACTCCGGCCGGACACACTTTCCTGGGTCATGCCCGGCCTCGGCCAAACAATACGCTGCAACCCGACCTAGGCTGAATAGAGAGGCCAGCACGCCGGACTAAACCTATGCCCCCAGGGGTCATGGGCCATCTCCCCGGGAACTCCTGCACGTTGCGTGGGCGGCCGGTGAGCAGACCTAGCTACCTCCTTCAACAAGGCAGGTGCTTGCGCAGTCCAACCCGGCGCGCGCCGCTCAGTCGCTGACGTCTATTAAGCTTCTGCTGATGCATACGACACAGAACGCTCATACTATGCCCACGTGATGGTTAGCGCTATCAGGCCAGAGGCCCCTCGGATCAAATATCCAAATCATAGTGGATTAGGAGCACGCGGTAACAAGCAGAGACTCACGAAAGATGTGACCCCGTTGCCCCGTCTCGAGGACTTGCGGCAAGGGCTAGGAATGCCCGGCCACGCCTCGTAATTATCTCGCGGGCACCTTCCAGGTCAACTCGACTCCACATCACTCGCGGGTACCCCTCAGGGTCGACCCGCCTTTCCAAGTAACAGATGTAAATTCCAAGTATCCGTGTGTCCAAAACATTAAGGGGAAAACCCGAGGAATCACCCCTGGTGAATTCCACTCGATGTAATCATCAAGGTGAACGTAAGAGGAATCACCCCTGAGGTTCACACTTGAGGGGTTGCACGACAGAGTCGTATCGGAAGTGGTTAAAGAGGAAATCACCCTCGATGACCACGACCGAATAGCTACACTACAGGGTTAACATCAGAAGTGCTGTAGAGGTGTCACCCTCGGCACTCGATAGTAACCTAGTAGTGTCTAGCAACTAAGGGGAAAGTGATGTGCGGTGCCGGGGTCTGGTCTTCGATCCCGTTGATCGGGTCTTCTATGATGAAGCAGGGGCAACAAGAACAAGGTGGGGGGTCACTGATGGATCACTAACAAACCTATACTAAGAAGTTTAGGATAAGAAGGTAGGTAACAATAGCAGGTTACAATAAATAGGCTATGCAGCAGAATAGGAGCAAACAATAACAGTAACAAAATCTAATGCAAGCATGAGAGAATGGAATGGGCGATATCGGGATGATCAAAGGGGGGGCTTGCATGGTTGCTCTGGCAAGAAGGGGTCGTCGTCGACGTAGTCGATCACCGGGGCGGCATCGGTCTTGGGGTCTTCCGGAGAGAAGAGGGGGAAGAAACAGTAAATATAAAGCAGGCATAGCATCACAAAGCATAACATGGCAATAAGCTGTGCCGGGAGTGACCTAACGTATGGCTACACGATACAGGCGAAGGGGGGATTCAACCGGGAATGTTTTCCCGGTTCTGGACCTGTGTCAGACAGATGACCGGAGGGGGAAAGTTCCATGTTCAGCATGCTAGGGGCATGTGACAGATGAATGGACAGCGTATCCGGATTCGTTGGATTTTTCTGAGCAACTTTCATGTAGAAAACATTTTCATCGGAGTTACGGATTAATTACTATGAATTTTCAAAGATTAAACCATTTCTGGATTTATTTATATTAACAAAAACCTATTAATGCGTCAGCAATGCATCAGCATGACGTTAGCAGTCAGCTGACCCGTTTGACTAGTCAAACTGACCAATAGGTCCCACCAGTCAGTCCCTCTTATGTAACAGAGTTTATTTCAAACTAATCTCGGGTTCTTTAGCTACTGGGCCCCACATGTCAGTGACTGGTTAGGTTAAATAATTAGTTTTTTTATAAAAATGTTTAATTAGAGGATTAGGCGGTGGGGTCCGCACGTCAGTGGCTGGGGCCTGCCCAATCAGCATAGTTGACCAGGTCAACTGGTCAACATGGGGCCAGGGGCCCCACTGGCAGTGACCCAGGGGGTGGCCCCAGGTGTGCCAGCTCAGCGGGCCGGCGGCTGAACGCCCGCGAGCACGAAAATGCGGCGGAGGCACTCGGCCTCGTCGAGATTCATCTATAGGGGGCCGTTTTGCCCGCGCGAGGGTGCGTTCGAACGGGCGAACGACGCCGTGTCGAATGGTGGCAGAGGCACAACCGAACTTGGCCGGAAACGGCACCGGCGACGAAGGGTGGCGGAGGCGAGGTTCGGGCGGCGACCGAACCGGCATTGCAGTGCGTGTTTTGGTGAACGAAGGAGCTGGGCGAGGTCTACGATGCTCCAGGAGCTCGTCGGAGCTACTAGCTCGAGCGAAGGAGCTCGGTGGCGAGCCCTACGACGGCAATGGCGGACGGCGGAGCTCGGCTTGCGGGCGAGCTAGCTACGATGGAGGCGGAGACGCACGAGGAGAGGGAAAAGGGGGCCGGAGCTCACCTTGGGGGCACATGGTGGCCCGTTGGGTGACTAGGAGCAGCAGAGACGGCGCCGAAGACGAAGAAGGGCGGCGACGACCGGAGACGCGGACAAAAGGGATCCGGCGCTTCGGTGCTCCCCAACTCCAGCTGAGGCCACCGGTCGATGGAGAGGACGACGGCGGAGCTCACCGTCAAGGTCAGTGGGCGCGGGGCCGCCGGTGGCCGCGACAACGATGGAGGGCCGCGGCGACTGCGTCGGTCTCCTCTCCAGAACGAAGGAGAGGGAGAGGAGAGAGCTGGATCTGGGGGAGAGGGGGCAAGTGGGCGAGTGGGGAGGGAGCCCGAGGCGTCGGACTGCCCTTATCCTCCCCGCGGTGCCTGTAGCGGCGTGGCCGGCGAGGTGGTTCGGCGGCGACGTGCACGCGCGGTCGCTCGCACAGTGGAGGAGGGGGAAGACGACAAGGGGGGAAGTGGGCCGGCCTAGCCTGGGCCAGTTGGCTCGGGTGGGCCGAAGCCCACTGGGAGGCCAGGGCCTCTGGCCCCTTTCCCCTTTTTTTTGCTTTCCCTTTTTCTTTTTCCAGCAGCTTTTGCCTTTTCCTTTTAGCCAATAAAGACTTTGCAAAAAATTATGCCATTGGCCAAAATAATTTCAAAGAACTATATTGCACTACCACAAAAAGGGTGGGAGGCTATTGGAAAGTTTGCCAATTTTATAAATTAAAAAGGGCATTTAATTTATTGCTTAGGTCCCTGCTTTAAGTAGCTTAGGCCACTTAAACCTTTTGCAAAAAATGTTGGTTCACCACCAATATTAGTTGTGGATTATTTGGCACATGATGAACATTTTTGTGTTCATGTCTGAGCATTTTGAATTTCACACAGAATTTGAATTTGAATTCAAGTGGAATTTGAAAGAACATGAGACAACAATGATCAGGCACATGCTTAGCAAAAATATTAACTTAATCCCAGGGGTTACTGTAGCATCATTACACCGGGGTGTTACAACTCTCCTCCTCTAAAAGAAATTCTCGTCCCGAGAATTAAGAGGTAGAAGGGAACAGGTTGGGGTATTCGGCACGGAGGTTATCCTCGCGTTCCCAAGTGGCTTCATCTTTTGAATGATTCGACCATTGCACCTTGAGGAACTTGGTAACCTTCTGGCGGGTTCGACGTTTAGCTTCTTCAAGAATGCGGATAGGATGCTCTTTGTATGTGAGATCATCTTGAACTTCAATTAATTCCGGATCCACTTCACGTTCCGGATCCTTGAAGCATCGACAAAGTTGCGACACGAGGAAGACGTCATGAACATGAGAGAACTGAGGTGGCAACTCAAGTTGATAAGCCACCAGCCCACGTCAGGCCAGAATGCGGAAAGGACCAATGTAGCGCGGAGCTAGCTTGCCCTTGACTCCGAACCGATAAGTTCCTCTCAAAGGAGTGCCACGCAGATAAGCTTGTTCACCAGGTTGATAAGTTGAACCCAAGTGTTTCCGGTCATAGTTGCTCTTCTGGCGGGACTGGGCCGCCTTGAGATTATCCCGAACAATGCGAACCTGCTCTTCAGCTTGTTGAATAATGTCCGGACCAATGAGTGCTCGTTCCCCAGTTTCTCACCAATTCAGAGGGGTTCGACACTTACGTCCATAAAGCACTTCAAAGGGTGCCATCTTCAAGCTGGCTTGATAGCTGTTGTTATAAGAGAACTCCGCATTAGGAAGAGATTCTTCCCACTTCTTGCCGAAAGAAATAACACAAGCTCGAAGCATGTCTTCAAGAATTTGATTGACTCGCTCGACTTGGCCTTGGGATTGGGGATGATAAGCAGTGCTCCAGGTAATATGAGTTCCCATTGCCTCTTGGAAACTATCCCAGAACTTAGAAGTGAAAATACTGCCGCGGTCTGAACTGATCTCCTTCGGAATGCCGTGGAGTGACACAATTCGGGAGATATACAAGTTTGCTAATTGACTAGCAGTGATAGTCTCCTTGACTGGCAGAAAGTGAGCAACCTTCGAGAATTGGTCGATGACGACAAAGATAGCATCGTTACCTTTCTGAGACTTGGGAAGGCCAGTGACGAAGTCCATCTGAATCTTATCCCACTTCCATTCAGGAATAGGAAGCGGTTGTAGAAGTCCAGCCGGTTTCTGATGTTCTACTTTGACGCGACGACAAACGTCACATTCTTCAATATATCGAGCAATGTCTTGCTTCATATTAGACCACCAGTACTTCTGACGGATGTCTAGATACATCTTGGTACTTCCCGGATGAATAGAGAGAGGGGTGTCATGCGCTTCTTTCATCACCTTCTCTGTCATAAGCTCGAACCGGGGTACTACAATGCGATCTCTGAAGTATAAGGTTCCATCTTCACCAAGTGAGAAATCTCTGGATTTCTCTAAGGCAAGATCCTTTTTCATCAGATCAACATGAGCATCTTTGGCTTGAGCAGACTTGATTGCTTTAAGAAGAGTTGGTTCCAAGACAAGGTTATTCAGAGAACCCTGTGGAACTAGTTGAAGGTTCAGCTTGCATAGCTCTTCATAAAGGCGGGGTTGAGCTTTGTAGATCTGGTGATTATTGCAATAAGACTTACGGCTCAGGGCATCGGCCATTACATTAGCCTTGCCAGGGGTATAAGATATACCACAGTTGTAGTCAGCAATAGCTTCCATCCACCGCTGCTGACGGAGGTTCAGATCTAGCTGAGTAAACAGGTACTTCAGACTCTGATGATCGGTGAAGATCTCACAACGATTACCGAGAAGATACTGTTGCCATAGCTTCAGTGCAAAGATAACCGCTGCAAGCTCGAGGTCATGAACTGGGTAGTTCTCTTCATGAGTACGCACTTGACGGGAGGCATAAGCAATCACTCTGCGCTCTTGCATTAGGACACAGCCTAATCCTTGACGTGAAGCATCGCAATAGATGACAAAGTCCTTGCGAGAATCAGGGGAGCAAGCACTGGGGCAGAAGTCAGTTTGTCTTTGAGTGTCTGGAAACTTTCCTGACATTTGTCTGTCCAATCGAACTTAACGCCTTTGTGAAGCAGATTAGTCAGTGGCTTGGCGATCTTGGAGAAGTTCTCGACAAAGCGGCGACAATAGCTGGCTAGGCTGAGAAAGCTTCTGACTTGCTTGACAGTCTTCGGAGGGGTCCAGTCAAGAATAGCCTGAACTCGCTCTGGGTTGACGGCAATACCATCCTTGGAGATGACATGACCAAGGTAGGTGACTTCGGGTAACCAGAATTCGCACTTGGAATACTTGGCATAAAGTTGATGCTCTCGAAGCTTCTCTAGAACAAGACGAAGATGTTCAGCTTGTTCTTCTTTGTTCTTCGAATAAACCAAGATATCATCCAGATAGACTACGACGAACTTGTCGAGGTAATCCATGAATATGTAGTCCATCAGATGAGAGAATGTAGCTGGGGCATTGGTTATGCCGAAAGACATAACGGTGTACTCGTAAGAACCATAACGAGTCACGAATGCGGTCTTTGGAATATCCTCTTCACGAACACGGATCTGGTGGTAACCCAACCTCAAGTCGAGTTTAGAGAATATTGATGAACTAGCAAGTTGATCATACAGATCATTGATCCGAGGAAGGGGATATTTGTTCTGAATTGTAGCTTGGTTGATAGGACGGTAGTCTTGGACCAAGTGGTTCGTTCCGTCCTTCTTCTTAACGAAGAGAGAAGGTGCTCCCCAAGCAGAGGAACTTGGACGAATGAAACCCTTGCGAAGAGATTTGTCGATTTCCTCCTTCAGTTCAAGGAGTTCATGAGGTGGCATCTTGTAGGGTCGTTTGGCAATAGGAACGGTGCCTGGTTTCAAGTCGATGACGAACTCGACGACCCGAGCAGGGGGTATTCCTGGAAGTTCTTCTGGAAATACGTCTTGGAAGTCGCGAACGACTGGAATCTTTTCAATTCCCTCAAGAGGTGCTGCGTTCAACGCATTCAAAGCATAAAGTCGTGCTTCAGCGTTTTGAACAAGCTGAGCATGGTAGGTTACAATCTCATATGAAGGATGTAGGAGGTGAATGACCTTGGTAGCACAAACGATAGAGGCAATATGCGCTTTCAACCATTCCATTCCCAGAATGAGGTTAATATTGGAAGACTCCAGAATAATGGGAGAAACATGAAATTCCAACCCTTCAATTTCAACGGGGACGTCGCGACCAATCATGGTAGTTCGACACTGACCCGCAGGGGTGCGTACCACTATTGGAGTGTTCATGGGCTCGCATCGAATCTCGTGTGCGTATGCAAAATTTTCTGACATGAATGAGTGCGAGGCTCCTGAATCGAATAAAACAGAAGACGGTACTGAATTAACGAGAAGAGTACCCATCACAGTGGCAGGCTGATCTTGAGCTTCATTCAGATCAACATGATTAGCCTGACCACGACCATAAGGTCTGGCATTGTTGTTATGGGGCTGATTGTTACGACCAGTTGAAGGCAGAGCCAGCTGATCCTGATTCTGAGGGCATTTCCTGGAGCGGTGACCTGGAAGGCCACACTTGAAGCATAGACCATCATTGGGATTGGGAGCAAAAGCTTGGGGTGTACAACCTGAAGGGGCTTCCTCTGCGGTGGGGAAGGCAGACGAGGTGCAGCATAGGACTGTCTTAGTGTGGGTGCAGTTGGACGATACATGTTGTTGGGAATCCATATCCGACGCTTCTACGCTGACGGGCCCGAAGATGAGCCAGCGTCGCGACTACGCCTAAGGGATCCCTGATGTTCCTGAAGACCAGTCTCAACCTGAATAGCCTTGTTCACCAAGGTGGCAAAGTCGACAAAGTCATGAACGAGCAGTGCTAGCTTGATATCAGGGTGCAGTCCATCACGAAACTTTTCTTGCTTACGAGCATCAGTAGCAATGTCTTCTTCAGCATAATAGGAGAAGTCCAAGAATTCCCGCTGATAAGCATCTACAGACTTGTTGCCTTGGGTGAGGTTATGGAACTCGCGCTTCTTCTTGTCCATGATTCCCTGAGGAATGAAGCGGGCACGAAAGGCAGCTTGGAAATCCGGCCAAGTGATGACCGTTCCGGTAGGTAGGGTACGCCGGTGGCTGTCCCACCATTGAGCAGCAGGACCCTTGAGGAAGAAAGATGCGAAGGTGACATAGCTGGCAGGGGCAACACTAGCGGACTCCATTTCATATGTGATGTCGCGGAGCCAGTCATCAGCGTCAAGGGGCTGAGTTGAGCTACGGTAAATAGTTGGGTTGAGGCGCATGAAGTCCTGCAGAGTTACTGGGGTTGGCTGTTGATTCATGTTCGGTCGAGGAAACTGAGCCATCATTCCTTCCATGAACTGGCGATTCAACTCAAACTGTTGCATCATTCCAGCAAAGAATTCAGGCGGTGGTGGATCGTTGGCACCACGGCCACGTCCAGCGGGTCTAACCATCTTGCTAACATGTAACAGGGGTAGTTCAGCATTGAGCATTTGCAAAGACAAGGATCATTCATGATGAAACAAGCACAATGAAAGAGGTACGATGGATACCACTTAGTAGTCAACACGACAGGGTGTACACTACTCAAAATGCTATTCTAAGGAATAACTATGGCTTTATCCAACTTCGGGGTGAATGTGGTCACGGGATCCTAATGTTAGTAAATTCGTTTAACCCGAGTAGAACAGAGTTCAGAGTCCCAGAGTATAGACGAGGATTAAAAGATCCTAATACCACCCAATGGCGACGTGGGCCCATAACCCACACAGCCAATGTTAGTAAAAGTTTTTCAGTGACTAGACTCAACTTCGGCCAAGGAGTTGGAAAGGGGGCTACCTACAGGCAGTCGGCTCTGATACCAACTTGTGACGCCCTCGATTCAATTGTACACTAATCATGCACACAAATGTGTACGATCAAGATCAAGGACTCACGGGAAGATATCACAACACAACTCTAGACACAAATTAAAATAATACAAGCTTTATATTAGAAGCCAGGGGCCTCGAGGGCTCGAATACATAAGCTCGAAAACACAAGAGTCAGCGGAAGCAACAATATCTGAGAATAGACATAAGTTAGACAAGCTTGCCTTAAGAAGGCTAGCACAAAAGTAGCAACGATCGAAAAGGCAAGGCCTCCTGCCTTGGAGCCTCCTAACTACTCCTGGTCGTCGGCGGTCTCCACGTAGTAGTAGGCATCAGCGGTGGCATCTGGCTCCTGGACTCCGACATCTGGTTGCACCAACCGGAAAGAAGAAGAAAGGGGGGAAAAGGGGAAGCAAAGCAACCGTGAGTACTCATCCAAAGTACTCGCAAGCAAGGATCTACACTACATATGCAACATTATCAAAGGAAGGATGTATATGTGGACTGGGCTGCAGAATGCCAGAAGAGAAGGGGGGTGTAAGCCTAGCCTATCGAAGACTAGCTTCTTCTCAAACCCACCATCTTGCAGCAACAGGAGGGAGTAGAGTAGCATAAAGTAAAGTAGTAGTAGTATTATCAACCTCGGCCGGAGATCCTTTCTTGACTCCCTGCGAGAAAGAAATCCCAGAGCCATACTATCCAGTTATCATCACAATCCATTACTCGTCACCATATAGTTCTCCTCACAAGTATCCATTTCTAGTTGTATCAATCAGGATACAACTCCAAGTGTCTGTTACCGTAGGACAGGCTATCGATAGATGTTTTCTTCCCTGCAGGGGTGCACCAACTTACCCACCACGCTCGATTAACTCCGGCCGGACACACTTTCCTGGGTCATGCCCGGCCTCGGCCAAACAATACGCCGCAACCCGACCTAGGCTTAATAGAGAGGCCAGCACGCCATACTAAACCTATGCCCCCAGGGGTCATGGGCCATCTCCCCGGGAACTCCTGCACGTTGCGTGGGCGGCCGGTGAGCAGACCTAGCTACCTCCTTCAACAAGGTAGGTGCTTGCGCAGTCCAACCCGGCGCGCGCCACTCAGTCGCTGACGTCTATTAAGCTTCGGCTGATGCATACGACGCAGAACGCCCATACTATGCCCACGTGATGGTTAGCGCTATCAGGCCAGAGGCCCCTCGGATCAAATATCCAAATCGTAGTGGATTAGGAGCACCCAGTAACAAGCAGAGACTCACGAAAGATGTGACCCCGTTGCCCCGTCTCGAGGACTTGCGGCAAGGGCTAGGAATGCCCGGCCACGCCTCGTAATTATATCGCGGGCACCTTCCAGGTCAACCCGACTCCACATCACTCGCGGGTACCCCTCAGGGTCGACCCGCCTTTCCAAGTAACAGCTGTAAAGTCCAAGTATCCGTGTGTCCAAAACATTAAGGGGAAAACCCGAGGAATCACCCCCGGTGAATTCCACTCGATGTAATCATCAAGGTGAACGTAAGAGGAATCACCCCTGAGGTTCACACTTGAGGGGTTGCACGACAGAGTCGTATCGGAAGTGGTTAAAGAGGAAATCACCCTCGATGACCACGACCGAATAGCTACACTACAGGGTTAACATCAAAAGTGCTGTAGAGGTGTCACCCTCGGCACTCGATAGTAACCTAGTAGTGTCGAGCAACTAAGGGGAAAGTGATGTGCGGTGCCGGGGTCTGGTCTTCGATCCCGTTGATCGGGTCTTCTATGATGAAGCAGGGGCAACAAGGACAAGGTGGGGGGTCACTGATGGATCACTAACCAACCTGTACTAAGCAGTTTAGGATAAGCAGGTAGGTAACAATAGCAGGTTACAATAAACAGGCTATGCAGCAGAATAGGAGCAAACAATAACAGTAACAAAATCTAATGCAAGCATGAGAGAATGGAATGGGCGATATCGGGATGATCAAAGGGGGGGCTTGCCTGGTTGCTCTGGCAAGAAGGGGTCGTCATCGACGTAGTCGATCACCGGGGCGGCATCGGTCTCGGGGTATACCAGAGAGAAGAGGGGGAAGAAACAGTAAATATAAAGCAGGCATAGCATCACAAAGCATAACATGGCAATAAGCTGTGTCGGGAGTGACCTAACGTATGGCTACACGATACAGGCGAAGGGGGGATTCAACCGGGAATGTTTTCCCGGTTCCGGACCTGTGTCAGACAAATGACCGAAGGGGGAAAGTTCCATGTTCAGCATGCTAGGGGCATGTAACAGATGAATGGACCGCGTATCCAGATTCGTTGGATTTTTCTGAGCAACTTTCATGTAGAAAACATTTTCATCGGAGTTACGGATTAATTACTATGAATTTTCAAAGATTAAACCATTTCTGGATTTATTTATATTAACAGAAACCTATTAATGCGTCAGCATGACGTCAGCAGTCAGCTGACCCGTTTGACTAGTCAAACTGACCAATAGGTCCCACCAGTCAGTCCCTCTTATGTAACAGAGTTTATTTCAAACTAATGTGGGGTTATTTAGCTACTGGGCCCCACATGTCAGTGACTGGTTAGGTTAACTAATTAGTTTTGTTTATAAAAACGTTTAATTAGAGGATTAGGCGGTGGGGTCCGCACGTCAGTGGCTGGGGCCTGCCTAGTCAGCATAGTTGACCAGGTCAACTGGTCAACATAGGGCCAGGGGCCCCACTGGCATTGACCCAGGGGGTGGCCCCAAGTGTGCCAGCTCAGCGGGCCGGCGGCTGAACGCCGGCGAGCACGAAAACGCGGCGGAGGCACTCGGCCTCATCGGGATTCATCTACAGGGGGCCGTTTTGCCCGCGCAAGGGTGCGTTCGAATGGGCGAACGACGCCGCGTCGAATGGTGGCAGAGGCACGGCCGAACTTGGCCGGAAACGGCGCCGACGACGAGGGATGGCGGAGGCGAGGTTCGGGCGGTGACCGAACCGGCGTTGCAGTGCGGGTTTTGGCGAACGAAGGAGCTGGGCGAGGTCTACGGCGCTCCAGGAGCTCGTCGGAGCTACTAGCTCGAGCGGAGGAGCTCGGTGGCGAGCCCTACGACGGCAATGGCGGACGGCGGAGCTCGGCTTGCGGGCGAGCTAGCTACGGTGGAGGCGGAGACGCACAAGGAGAGGGAAAAGGGGGTCAGAGCTCACCTTGGGGGCACATGGTGGCCCATTGGGTGACTAGGAGCAGCAAAGACGGCGCCGAAGACGAAGAAGGGCGGCAACGACCGGAGACACAGACAAAAGGGATCCGGCGCTTCGGTGCTCCCCAACTCCAGCTGAGGCCACCGGTCAATGGAGAGGACGACGGCGGAGCTCACCGTCAAGGTCAGCGGGCGCGGGGCCACCGTTGGCCGCGACAACGACGGAGGGCCGCGGCGACCGCGTCGGTCTCCTCTCCAGAACGAAGGAGAGGGAGAGGAGAGAGCTGGATCTAGGGGAGAGGGGGCAAGTGGGTGAGTGGGGAGGGAGCCCGTGGCGTCGGGCTGCCCTTATCCTCCCCGCGGCGCCTGTAGAGGCGTGGCCGGCGAGGTGGTTCGGCGGCGACGTGCGCGCGCGGTCGCTCGCACAGTGGAGGAGAGGGAAGACGACAGGGGGGAAGTGGGCCGGCCTAGCCTGGGCCAGTTGGCTCGGGTGGGCCGAAGCCCACTGGGAGGCCAGGGCCTCTGGCCCCTTTCCCCTTTTTTTTGCTTTCCCTTTTTCTTTTTCCAGCAGCTTTTGCCTTTTCCTTTTAGCCAATAAAGACTTTGCAAAAAATTATGCCATTGGCCAAAATAATTTCAAAGAAGTATATTGCACTACCACAAAAAGGGTGGGAGGCTTTTGGAATAGTTGCCAATTTTATAAATTAAAAAGGGCATTTAATTTATTGCTTAGGTCCCTGCTTTAAGTAGCTTAGGCCACTTAAACCTTTTGCAAAAAATGTTGGTTCACCACCAATATTAGTTGTGGATTATTTGGTACATGATGAACATTTTTGTGTTCATGTCTGAGCATTTTGAATTTCACATAGAATTTGAATTTGAATTCAAGTGGAATTTGAAAGAACATGAGACAACAATGATCAGGCACATGCTTAGCAAAAAGATTAACTTAATCCCAGGGGTTACTGTAGCATCATTACACCAGGGTGTTACAAGATGGGAAACTGATGATGTTACACACATCGGATGGTGTTGCATGGAAAAGGTTTGATGAATTACATGCTGACAAAGCGGCAGATCCGAGGCATCCTCGAGTCGGCATCAGCACCGATGGGTTCAGTGTGTTTGGTATGACGGCAGCCCAATACAGTTGTTGGCCCGTATTTGTCTTTCCACTCAATCTCCCCCCCGGACAGATTATGCAAAGAAAGAACATTTTCCTGACGTTGATAATTCCAGGGCCCAACTATCTGGGAAAAATATGAATGTGTACATGCAGCCACTTAAGGACGAATTGCAAGAAGCCTGGGATAATGGGTTCAAGACATACGACGCCTATAGCAAACGAAACTTCATAATGCGTGTCTGGTACATGTACTCGAGCATGACTTGCTGGCGTATGCGCTATTCGTTGGCTGGTGTGTGCATGGAAGGTTCCCATGCCCCACATCCAAGGGAGCTCTTGAGTTTCGTTGGCTTCAGGCCGGTCGCAAGTTTTCTTGCTTCGACATGCATAGACAGTTCCTGGATCCTCACCATAAGTTCAGGAAAGACAAGAAAAACTTCATCAGAGGTAGAGTTGTAAAAAACTCTGCACCACCTGCGTTGACAGGCCAACAGACCCTGGATCAGTTAAACGCTCTCGAGCCAGATCCAGAGCGTCCAGGGTACTTCAAGGGGTATAATTCTGAGCACGCCTGGACTCACAAAACATGCTTATGGGATCTGCCTTACTTCAAAGACCTCCTTTGCCCACACAACATCGACGTGATGCACACTGAGAAGAATATCGCCGAGGCACTTTTTGGTACATTGTTCGGCATAGATGGGAAGTCAAAGGATAATACTAAGGCTAGAGTCGATGTGGAGGCGCTATGTGATAGGCCATTACAAAACATGAAAGAACCGAAAGGAAAGCAGAACTGGACGAAGCCAAAGGCATGGTTCAATCTTGGAAGGCCAACTATGAGGGAAATTATCTTGTGGGTGAAAATGCAGTTGATGTTCCCCGATGGGTATGCAGCGAATCTAAAGAGGGGAGCGAGTCTTGATAAATTGAAGATATTTGGTCTCAAGAGTCATGATTGGCACATATGGATTGAGCGGGTAATGCCGGTGATGTTGCGTGGCTTCATCCCTGAGGATGAATGGCTAGTACTGGCAGAACTCAGCTATTTCTTCCGTGTTCTTTGTGCGAAAGAACTATCGCCTGGCGTGCTAGAAGAAATGGAAAAGTTGGCGCCAGAGTTGATCTGCAAGTTAGGGAAGATCTTTCCACCGGGCTTCTTTAATCCAATGCAACATTTGATTTTGCATCTCCCGACAGAGGCAAGATTGGGGGGGCTCGTGCAAAATCGTTGGTGCTACCCAACTGAGAGGATGCAGAAGACGCTTCGAGAAAAATGTATAAATAAACGTAGAATTGAAGCGTCTATGGCTGAGGCATTCATCACTGAGGAGGCGGCAAACTTCATGACAGCACACTACGAAACCAAAAATCGTCATTTGCATAATCCGAATTCTCGGTACAATGCTGACGAGCCTAAAAAGGGTGGATCCAACCTCAGCCTATTCAAAGGCAATCTTGCACCAGCCAGTGTTTCAAATCCAGTATCTTTGGATAACGAAGAATGGCGGACCATTTCGTTGTATATCTTCACCAACCTGATAGAAGTGCGGCCGTACATCGAGTAAGTTCTCGGTACATTGTTTCGCAACTTCTATTTCCTTTGAACTGCTCTTATTCCTGGATATTTCATACAGTCGATACGTCGCCCTATTCTCGTATGGAGCGGTGATCCAAAAGGATTCCGTCGAAGAGTATGAGCTTCTCGCAAAGCAAGGAGGCGGCTATCCCGGTTTCATCTCTTGGTTCAAACAATCGGTAAATTCTATTAGACAATTTCATTTCATTCGCTAATTTGTGCGTAATGCAACAATCCTTTCATATTAAACTTGTAGGCTAATTCAGAGTCTATGGACGCCGAATTGAGACAAGTCGCTAATGGTTTTGACTATAAGGTCCATTCATTTGACAAATACGACATCAACGGGTATCATTTTCGTACATATGGCAAAGAGCTATCTATGGCCGACCGAAAGTCTACAAATTGTTGTGTATCTGCTATCGGCAAAGGAGGTACTGAGTATTATGGGAGAGTCGAAGCAATTTATGAACTTCTATTCTATGGTGAAAACCCACCGAATGTCGTAGTCTTCAAATGTTATTGGTTTCAGCCGAAGGAGACTAGAAGGACTCATGAACATATAGGGCTAGTTGAAATCAACCAAAGCACCCATTTAGATGTTCCTGATGTCCATATTATGGCTCAACAGGCGACTCAAGTATTCTATCTACCCTGGGCCTGCCAAACTAATCCAAATATGAAAGGTTGGGATGTCGTTTATGAAGTGCCGCCACGTGCTAGACTATCTCCCCCAAAGGAAGAGGATTATGAACCTCACATTAACCCAGACACATATGAAGGAGAATTCTTCCAAGAGACACGTGTTTCCAAAAAGCGTTTCAAGAACCGGTATACTTCACCCCAAAACATTAAAGTAGACAGCGACAGTGAATCCCACATCACCCCAGAGGAGGAACAAGAAGAGCCGGAACAAGAAGAGGTTACTGCTGCGGAAGACCTCTCAATGCTTGACCGATTACGTAAAGGTGGCCTTCCACATGTTGATGCCACTGAACCCTATGAGCCCGTCATTGATTATAGTGATGATGATGATTATGCATTTATTGATGATACTGATCGAGATTATTAGTAGTGTCAGGTATTCCATTTTTTTATGTTGTACTTGATGATGATACAGTTAAGTGATATACATATTATTATTCATGTCGGTATTTTTTTTATGTTGTACTAATTTCATTTACTCTTTGTCATGGAAGGTGTTGAAAGATGGAAGGGGAGCCGACTGAGGCCAAGGACAAACGTGCCCAAATTGAAGGTGTGCCACACCATCAAGGTAGCTCCAGCTTATATCAGTTCGGGCGGAATTGGGTAATGTGGTTTGCTTCATGATTAATGCAATTCATTCATCATGATAGCTTGAGCCCTTTAATTACTAATTTACTTTGTTTCTCTCTTTCAGGCATGCTACAATAAGACGGATAAGGTGCCAGAGGGGTACGACCTATATGCCATGGCCCACACTGCCTCTTACAAGCAAGTCAAGGGGAAGGCGAGGAAAGGGGAGGAGTTTAACCCGAGCCAGATCCCCTGCAATCCAGAGCAGGTGATGAGGTCCCATGGCTCCATAGCCATTGATCCAGAGATTACTCCTGCGACCATGGTGAGTTTAATTTGAATGGACGTTACTTGATAGTCTTAACATTTGAGTGTCATCATGATAAAGAAACATTGGAAATGATCTTTGGTGCAGCGTAACTCCACACAAGCATCACACGATCCTTCTCCAGCTACTGGCATGAGCCAGCCTGCTCCCACACCTCCATGATCAAGGTAAGTTTCTCTAGTTTTTTGCTTAACAAATGCATAAAGACCTAGACTTAGCTTTATTTCATCCAATATGCTTAGCTTAATGACCTAGAGTTAGCTTCTTTTCCTGCAAAATGACTTAATAAGCTTACCGACCTCCAAAACCAGCCATTTTACCTAAGTTAGCTCTAAAACGATCTATACTTAGCTTTGTTTCCTCCAAAATGACCTAAGTTAGTTATAATATGCTTAGTTAACTAGGTTTGCTCAATAATGACATGTACTTACCTTACTTATGTAAAAAACGGCATAATTAGCTTAGTTAGCTCATAAACGATCCATTTTACCTACATTAGCTCTAAAATGATGCATTTTACCTAAGTTAGCTCATAAACGATCCATTTCACCTAAGTTACCTCACAAACGATGGCGTGCTTCTTCTTCTAGTCTTCTTCTTATAGTCACCTTTTCCTAACTTTCTTATTTGCCATTTTGTAGATTTCATTCACTTCTCGGGAGCTAGCTTGCTATGGAGTACTTGTTTTTTATTTCATTCTCTTCTAGTATTCTTCTAATGGTTGCAACTTATGTGTATGCTACGATGGAACTTGCTACCTTGATGAAACTTTGCATTGTAATATGTATGTGCAACCTCCTAATGGTTGCAACTTATGTGTATGTGCAACTTGCTATGTATGAGTGGATGGAACTATATATGTATGTATGATGAAACTTATGTGCTGTTAAATAGCCCTGTGAAATATATCTATATATGTCATATATATTTGTTGTGAAAATTGTTGGATTTAAAAAAACAGAAAAAAGAGACAATATGCAGGCTCTTTGCCGTCTGCCACCGACGGCAAAGGGCTCTTTGCCATCAGCAGCGGACGGCAAAGAGGCCACGTGGCAGGCAACTGTGCTTCCTGGGAGGCTGACCTATTTGGTCAGTTTGCCAACAGTGGCTGACGGCAAAGAGGAAAAAAAACTTTGCCTACAGCGGCGGACAGCAAAGAGGAAAAAACTTTGCCTACAGCGGCAGACGGCAAAGGCTTGCCGTTAACCACCTAACGGAGTAACAACGCAATTATTGCCGTCATCATTCTTTGCCGTCGGCAGCTGATGGCAAAGGACCCTTTGCCGTCAGCCGCCCGAAGCGGACGGCAATGTAGCTCTTTGCCGTCCCTTACATTGCCGTCCACTTTTGCCGTCCGCGGCCGACGGCAAAGACCTTTGCCGTCCGCCATCCATGCCTTTGCCGTCCGCCGTGGCAAATGGCAAAGTAGCAGATTCCTGTAGTGAGGGGCAGCACATGTTGTAGCCCATGATGACTTTATAGCAGCAGGTATGCGGGGGAGCCGACGGCTTGTGCCGGCACCCGGGCGGCCGGTGTTGCGGTATCTTGGGGAGGAGTGCCCATAGTCATGCCCCGGGAATGTAGCCATATCGGCGAATGTCGTTAACAAATATCATGCCTCAGTGTGTCTTCTATGATCTTGCATTAGCATTTTATTCTAACACTAACATCGGTTAATTTGTTTCTAAATAACAGTGCTACAACTGTGATGCATAAATTCAGTGCCACTTCTCAATCTACTAGCCCTAGAAGAAACACAAGGAGGCAGAGCAGCGATAATTATCTGGTCCTCCAAGCTGGATGTAGTGAGGTAACTCGTGATCAAAACAGTTCTGATGCCAATCGGCTTGAGGAAATCAACCAAGATGTTTTCGAGAAATTGTATGCTTTCTATCAGTTCGGCACACCACACACAATGTTAAGCACTGTGAGCTTTGGCATCTTTGGTTCCAATTTACATATGTAGTTTTGATGCACACTGCCTAATGCACTCTTTCTTATGTGTATTGTATTGTTAGATCATAGGCATAACTTCAATGCCACTCCTATCAATGAAGAGCCTAGATGATTTTACAGTTACGATAATAAAAGGTTAGCTTGAGTTATTGTAGTTTTTTATCTGTTATGAGTAATATGTTTTGGCAATTTGAAATATACCTAGCCATTTGTGTATGAAAATTTTACATTGTTAAGTCTTAGACATTGTTTATGAAAGGCTTAAAGTGTGAAAATATTTTATTCAAGATACCATCTTATTTGTGTGCCTATTATTAAAATCAACCATTTCAACCTACTCCATGAAATTCTTGTATCATGATCATGTTACGAGCTCGTAGCAACACACAGGCATTCTACTAGTGCTCTTTAAATTTGCACTTGGCGGATTCTACTATTAAAAAGCCTATGGGATGAATTAATGATGTTCTTATTCTTGCAAATAGGAATTATGTGCCCATATATTTTATTGTTCTTGATATTAATTGCAATCCGTCTTGTCCAATTATACTTGGTAGACCATTTTTACATACTATTGGTGCCATGATTGATAGGAAAGAAGGTAATATTAAATTTCAATTCCCACTAAGGAAGGGTATGGAACACTTCCCTAGAACTAGAATTAGGCGACCATATGAATCAATCCTAAGGGCACCGTATGGATCTAGAACTAAAGATGACAACACTTAGATCCTTCGCGTTATGCCTAGCTAGGGGCATAAAACGATAGCGCTTGTTGGGAGGCAACCCAGCTTGCATCTTTATGGTTTATGGTTTTCTTGCTGTTTTCAATAAAATACACAATTATGCCTCTGATTAGATGTGTTTTTGTGGTTTAAATTAGTGTTTGTGCCAAGCAAGGCCTTTGGGATGATTTGCGTGAGAGTTGATTTGATCTTGCTGAAAAACAGAAACTTTTGCACTCACAAAAATAATTCCCATTTTTAACATAAGAGTGATTTTGAGTTTATTCCTTTTCCAGAATATTAATAAACAAATTATACGCGTTTTCTTAATTTTTCAGAATTTTTGGAGTTATAGAAGTATTCGAAGTATCCAGATTGCTACAGACTGTTCTATTTTTGACAGATTCTGTTTTGTTTGCGTTGTGTGCTTGTTTTGATGATTCTATGGTTTTCTTTGAAGAGTTTTTTGCCATAGAAAAGTTTGAATACATTATATATAATGCAAAAATAAAATATGAATGGGCTTGCAACAATACTTATAGTAGTGGCTTGCTTTCTTATACTAACGGATCTAACGAAGGTTTTGTTGAGTTTTGTGTGACTAAAGTTTTCAAGTTTTGGGTGATATTACGATGGATGAAGGAATAAGGATTATCAAAAGGATAAACTTGGGGATGCCCGAGGCACCCCAAGATAATATTCAAGAAGTGGCAAGTAACTAATCTTGGGGATGCCCCCGAGTGGCATCCCTTCTTTCTTCTAACAACCATCGGTATTTTACTTGGAGCTATATTTTTATTCGTCACATATTATAAGTTTTGCTTGGAGCGTCTTGTATGATATGAGTCTATGCTTGTTTTTCTTTGTGTTTTAAGTCTTGAATCCTTGCTGGACACACCTTTTTGAGAGAGCAAAAAATTATGCTATGCTTGCTCCTATGCTTCACTTAATTTTTTAGAGCCATAGAATTGCTCTAGTGCTTCTTTTATCTTTCTGAGCATGGTGTGCTTTGTTATTTTTGAAAAAATGCTCCCGCTTCACTTAGATTTATTTGGGAGTTCGTAAATTTTTTAAGAAATTATCTCTTGCTTCACTCAAATTATTCTGAGAGAAAGAAATATTATGCTCATGTTCTTCACATTTATTTGTTTGAGCTCATCAAAAGCAACATATGAAACTAGTCCCAAAGTGATAGATATCCAAGGAGGATATAATAAAAACTTTCATGAAGATCATTGGACAAAATAAACTTGGTTCTTTGTAATGGTTTTGAGATATGATGATATGATATGTGAGTCATGTTGATGAGTAATTATGCTTTAGTAAGAATATTGTTGTTAAGGTTTGTGATTCCCAATGCAAGCACGAAAGTCCATACTTATGCAATGAAATTACATCCTACTTGTAGTGCATTATCCAGTGTTAGTTATGCTTAATGCTCGCTTACGAGATTTTTCGTTTCCTGGTTTGACGCTTCTCAATCTTTTTGCTAGCCTTCATTTGCACTAAGTATGATCACTACTGGTGCACAAAACCCTTTAAACAGTTTTGCCATATGAGTTCACTATACCTACCTATATGCGGTATTTCCGTTCCGTTCTAAGAAAATTTGCATGTGCCTCTAATTTTCAAAATAAATTTCTCTTTTGTGTGCGTGTACCGCTGCTACCTCTTGAGCACTGTGTTGGATTTCCCCGAAGAGGAGAGGATGATGCAGTAAAGTAGCGTAAGTATTTCCCTCAGTTTTTGAGAACCAAGGTATCAATCCAGTAGGAGACCATGCACAAGTCCTTCGTACCTACACAAAACGATAGCAACTGGCAACCAACGCTTAGGGGTTGTCAATCCCTTCACGGTCACTTACGAGAGTGAGATCTGATAGAGATAATATTTTTGGTATTTTTGATAGATAGATGCAAAGTAAAAAGTAAAGGCAAAGTAAAAACAAAGCAAGTGAATAAAGTGATATAGATTGAAATGACAAGAATAGACCCGGGGGCCATAGGTCTCACTAGTGGCTTCTCTCAAATTACTGTTGAGCAATTGACAGAATTGAGCATAGTTATGAGTATATCTAGGCAATGATCATGTATATAGGCATCATGTCCAAACAAGTAGATCGAAACGATTCTGCATCTACTACTATTACTCCACTCATCGACCGCTATCCAGCATGCATCTAGAGTATTAAGTAAAAACAGAGTAACGCCGTAAGCAAGATGACATGATGTAGAGGGATAAATTCATGCAATATGATAAAACCCCCATCTTGTTATCCTCGATGGCAACAATATAATACATGCCTTGCAACTCTTTCTGTCACTGAGTAAGGACACCGCAAGATTGAACCCAAAGCTAAGCACTTCTCCCATTGCAAGAACTACCAATCTAGTGGGCCAAACCAAAAAGATAATTCGAAGAGACTTGCAAAGATAACTCAATCATACATAAAAGAATTCACAGAAGAATCAAATATTTTCCATAGATAATACTGGATCATAAACCCACAATTCATCGGTCTCAACAAACACACCGCAAAAAGAAGATTACATCGAATAGATCTCCACGAAAGAGGGGGAGAACATTGTATTGAGATCCAAAACGAGAGAAGAAGCCATCTAGCTACTAGCTATGGACCCGAAGGTCTGAAGTAAACTACTGACACTTCATTGGAGGGGCTATGGTGATGATGTAGAAGCCCTCCGTGGTGGATGCCCCCTCCGGCGGAGCTCCGGTTCAGGCCCCAAGATGGGATCTCGTGGATACAGAAGGTTGCGGCGGTGGAATTAGGTTTTTGGCTCCTCCTCTAATCGTTCGAGGATACGTAGGTATATATAAGAGGAAGGAGTACGCCGGTGGAGCTCCGAGGGGCCCACGAGGTAGGAGGGCGCGCCCAGGGAGGGCACCTCCCACCCTCATGACCTCCTCGGGCACTTCTTGGAGTAGGGTCCAAGTCTCCTGGGTCACGTTCGGTTGGAAAATCACGATCCCGAAGGTTTCATTCCATTTGAACTCCGTTTGATATTCTGTTTCTTCGAAATACTGAAAAAGGCAAAAAACAGCAATTCTGGGCTGGGCCTCCAGTTAATAGGTTAGTCCCAAAAGTAATATAAAAGTGGAAAATAAAGCCCAATATAGTCCAAAACAGTAGATAAAGTAGCATGGAACAATCAAAAATTATAGATACATTGGAGACGTATCAGGCATCCCCAAGCTTAATTCCTGCTCATCCTCGAGTAGGTAAATGATAAAAAAAGAATTTTTGATGCGGAGTGATACTTTGGCATAATTTCAATGTAAATCTTCTTAATTGTGATATGAATATTCAGATCCGAAAGATTCAAGACAAAAGTTCATATTGACACAAAAATAATAATACTTCAAGCATACTAATCAAAGCAATCATGTCTTCTCAAAATAACATGGCAAAAGAGAGTTCATCCCTACAAAATCATATAGTTAGGCTATGCTTCATTTTCGTCACACAAAGATGTTCCCAACTTCTATACCCCCGATGACAAGCCAAGCAATTGTTTCATACTTAAATAATCTCAAACTTTTTCAACCTTCACGCAATACATGAGCGTGAGCTATGGATATAGCACTATGGGTGCAATAGAATATGATGATGGGGATTGTGTGGAGAAGACAAAAAAGGAGAAAGTCTCACATCAACTAGGCGTATCAACGGGATATGGAGATGCCCATCAATAGATATCGATATGAGTGAGTAGGGATTGCCATGCAACGGATGCACTAGAGCTATGAATGCTCAACAAAAGAAAACTAGTGGGTGTGCATCCAACTTGCTTGCTCACGAAGACCTAGGGCATTTGAGGAAGCCCATAGTAGGAATATACAAGCCAAGTTCTATAATGAAAAATTCCCACTAGTATAAAAAAGACAACTTATGAGACTCACTACATGAGGAACAAGGTGCTACTTTGAAGCACAATATATGAGACTCGCTACATGAAGAACAAGGTGCTACATTTAAGCACAAGTGTGGAAAAAGAGATAGTAGCATTGCCCTTTTTATTTTCTTTTTTTTGGGCCTTTTCTTTTTTTCTTTTTGGCCTTTCTCTTTTTTTATTTGGGCAATGCTCTAATAATGATTATAATCACACTTCTATTGATTACAACACAAGGATTACAACTCGAAACTTAGAACAAGATATGACTCTATACGAATGCCTCCGGCAGTGTACCGAGATGGTGCAATGAATCAATAGTGACATCTATGGAAAATAATGCATGGTGGCTTTGCCACAAATACGATGTCAACTACAAGATCATGCAATGGCAATATGACAAAAGTAATCTATGTCATGATGATGATGGTGGAAGTTGCATGGCAATATATCTCGGAATGGCTATGGAAATGCCATGATAGGTAGGTATGGTGGCTTTTTTCAGGAAGATATAAGGAGGTTTATGTGTGATAGAGCGTATCGTATCACGGGGTTTGGATGCACCGGCGAAATTTGCGCCAACTCTCAAGGTGAGAAAGGGCAATGCACGGTACCGAAGAGGCTAGCAAAGGTGGAAAGGTCAGAGTGAGTATAATCCATGGACTCAACATTAGTCAAAATAACTCATATACTTATTGCAAAAGTTTAGAAGTCATAAAAAATTCAAGTACTACGCGCATGCTCCTTGGGGGATAGATTGGTAGGAAAAGACCATCGCTCGTCCCCGACCGCCACTCATAAGGATGCACAAGCCAGGTACACTTCATGTTTCAAATTTGTTACACAACTTTAACCATACGTGCATGCTACGGGACTTGCAAACTTCAACACAGGTATTTCTCAAATTCATAATCACCCAACTAGCACGACTTTGATATTATCACCTCCATATCTCAAAACAATTATCAAGCATCAAACTTATCTTAGTATTCAATTCACTCAAAAGAAAGTTTCACATATCTTAAACACCAAGTATATTAACATTAAGCAAATTACCATGCTATTAAAGACTCTCAAAATAATCTAAGTGAAGCATGAGAGATCAAATAGTTCTTTAAAACAAATCCAGCACCGTGCTCTAAAAGATCTAAGTGAAGTACTAGAGCAAAAATTATCACGCTCAAAAGATATAAGTGAAGCACTATGAGCAAAACTATCAAGCTCAAAAGATATAAGTGAAGCACATAGAGTATTCTAAAAAATTCCAATTCATGTATGGCTCTCTCAAAAGATGTGTACAGCAAGGATGATTGTGGTAGACTAACAAGCAAAGACACAAATAATACACGATGCTCCAAGCAAAACACATATCATGTTGGTGAATAAAAATATAGCTCCAAGTAAATTACCGATGGAAGTGGACGAAAGAGGGGATGCCTTCCGGGGCATCCCCAAGCTTTGACTTTTTGGTGTCCTTGGATTATCTTGGGGGTGCCATGGGCATCCCCAAGCTTAGGCTCTTGCCACTCCTTGTTCCATAATCTATCAAAAGAATTCACCCAAAACTTGAAAACTTCACAACACAAAACTCAACAGAAATCTCGTGAGCTCCATTAGAGAAAGAAAACAAAAGACTACTTCAAGGTAATGTAATGAACTCATTCTTTATTTATATTGGTGTTAAACCTACTGTATTCTAACTTCCCTATGGTTTATAAACTAATTTACTAGCCATAGATTCATCAAAATAAGCAAACAACACACAAAAAACAGAATCTATCAAAAACAGAATAGTCTGTAGCAATCTGTAACTAACGCAAACTTCTCGAACTCTAAAAATTCTACCAAAACAGGAAGTCATGTACAATTTTTTTATTGATCAGCATCAAAAAGAATCAACGCAAAAGCATGTTCCTGTGATTTATCATTATTAAATTCGTGCGCGTAAAGTTTCTCTTTTTCAGCAGAATCAAATCAACTATCATCGTAGGTTATCCTATAGGTCCTACTTGGCACAAACACTAATTAAAATATAAAACCACATCCAAACAGAAGGTAGATGGATTATTCATTCCTAAACAGAAGCAAAAACAAAAAACACAAAATAAAATTGGGTTGCCTCCCAACAAGCGCTATCGTTTAACGCCCCTAGCTAGGCATAAAAGCAAGGATAGATCTAGGTATTGCCATCTTTGGTAGGCAATCCATAAGTGGCTATCATGATAGATTCATATGGTAATTTTATTTTCTTTCTAGGGAAGTGTTCCATACCCTTCTTTAAGGGAAATTGGAATCTAATATTCCCTTCCTTCATATCAATAATTGCACCAATCGTTCTAAGGAAAGGTCTACCAAGAATAATAGGACATGAAGGATTGCAATCTATATCAAGAACGATAAAATCTACGGGCACATAATTCCAATTTGCAACAATAAGAACATCATTAATTCTTCCCATAGGTTTTTTAATAGTGGAATCCGCAAGATGCAAGTTTAGAGAGCAATCATCAAAATCACAGAAATCTAGTAAATCACATAAAGTTTTGGGGATAGTAGAGACACTAGCACCCAAATCACACAAAGCATGAAACTCAAAATCTTTAATTTTAATTTTAATAGTAGGTTCCCACTCATCATAGAGTTTTCTAGGGATAGAAACTTTCAACTCAAGTTTTTCTTCAGAAGATTTCATCAAGGCATCAACAATATGTTCGGTAAAGGCCTTATTTTGACTATAAGCATGAGGAGATTCTAGCACGGATTGCAACAAGGAAATACAACCAATCAAAGAGCAATTTTCATAATTAAATTCCTTGAGATCCAAAATAGTGGGTTTAGCAACATCACGGTTTTTATTTATCTCAGTCCCACTTTCATCAATTTCATCATCAAGATCTAGAAACTCTGAATTCTTAGAATGCCTTCTAGGTAAAGGAAGATAATCTTCAGATTCATCAAGATTCATATTGCAAAACAAAGATTTAATGGGGGACACATCAATAACTTTTAGATCTTCATCTTGATTTTCATAGGGATTGGAAGAACACACTTTAATAAAGGCATCTTTGGAAGCACGCATCCTAGCAGTTCTTTCCTTGCACTCATCAATGGAAATTCTCATGGCTTTGAGAGACTCATTGATATCATACTTAGGAGGATAGATCTAAGCTTTAAAGAATCAATTTCAAGAGAAATTCTATCAAAGTTCCTAGCCAAATCATCAACTTTAAGCAATTTCTCTTCAAGAAAAGCATTAAAATTCTTTTGTGAATTCATAAACTCTTTAACACTACTCTCAAATTCAGAGGGCATCTTATTAAAATTTCCATAAGAGTTATTGTAGGAATTTCCATAATTATTAGAAGGATTACTAGGATAAGGCCTAGGATTAAAATTCCCTCTATAAGCGTTGTTTCCAAAACTATTCCTACCAACAATATTCACATCCATAGATTCATTATTATTCTCAAGCAAAGTAGATAAAGGCATATCATTGGGATCAAGAGGAGTATTTTTAGGAGAAAACATCTTCATAAGTTCATCCATCTTTTCACTCAAAACATTGATTTCTTCTATAGCATGCACTTTTTTACTAGAAGATCTTTCGGTCTGCCATTGAGAATAATTAGCCATAATATTATCAAGCAATTTGGTAGCATCCCCTAACATAATTTCCATAAAAGTGCCTCCCGCGGCCGAATCTAAAAGATTTCTAGAAGCAAAATTCAATCCGGCATAAAATTTTTGTATGGTCATCCATAAATTCAAACCATGAGTAGGGCAATTGTGAAGCATTAATTTCATTCTTTCCCAAGATTGGGCAACATGCTCATGATCAAGTTGTTTAAAATTCATGATATCGTTCCTAAGAGTGATAATCTTAGCGGGAGGAAAATACATAGAGATAAAAGCATGTTTGCACTTGTTCCAAGAATCAATACTATTTTTAGGCAAAGATGAAAACCAAACTTTAGCACGATCTCTAAGTGAAAACGGAAATAACTTCAATTTGACAATATTGTTATCCGTATCTTTCTTCTTTTGCATATCACACAAATCAACAAAATTGTTTAGATGAGTGGCGGCATCTTACCTAGGAAGGCTGGCGAATTGATCTTTCATAACAAGATTCAGCAAAGCGGTATTGATTTCATGTAACACCCCCAGTGTCATGCTACAGTAAACCCCTATGATTAAACTAATCATTTTTCCAAACAGTGCTTAATAACCTTGTTCAATATCCCATTTGTAATTCTAGTCAATTCAAATTCAAGTGAAGTTTGAAGTTGCTCAAAAGTTGCTGGAAAAATGTTCATCATTTGTCAAAAATTTCATAATACTCCTTTGTTAAGGAACACTACATCACTTTTGTGCAAAGATGAGCATTAGCAATTATAACAGCACCAATTCAGCATTTTTAAATGCTATCCTATTTATGAAAAATACCAAATGAATTCTTTTGGTCTCCAAAATATTTGTGGTACTGTCTAATATCACCAGGGAATAAAAGGGGCACTTCACATATTTTTCCAAAGAAAATGGCATGCCCAATATTTTCTTACGCATCTCTGATTATAAAAAAAACAAAAAAGGAAAGTTGTTTAAATAAAAGAGAAAACCTCCCCTGTATCCCCCCACTGGGCCTTAGCTACCTGGGAGGCCCAAACCAGCAGCCAACAACCCCTTTTTCCCCTTCCTCCTGCTACAAGAAGCAGGGGGGATCGTGGAGGCCATCCATGGCGCCCCGGCCACATGTCGGCCATCCCGCGGCCCTCCCTGGAGGTTAAGAGCATCGCCCGCACTGCCCCGGAAACCCTAGCCCCCTTTTCCCCCTTCATCGCGTCGTTTCCCTCTCTCCCACGCGCATCGCCCGAAGCTCCCCGCTATGGCCGATGTTGTTCGAACGCTCCCCGTCCTCTCCGCGACGTGGGACTGAGTCTGGGAGCACCGCCGTCGTCTGCTACGTCTTCCTCGCCCAGTCGGTTAAGCCAGGACCCCTGCATCGCCTACATCAGCTCCTTCAAGCTCCGGCCGCCGCTCATCGCCACTTCGATCCCCCGCCGTTCGACCCGCTCCGGCTTCACCAAGTTGCTCCTCGTCACCGATGTGAGCACCACGTGGTTTCCCCTCTGTTCCCGCCATCAATCTCGTCGCCTAGTACTCATCCCCGCGAGCTCCGTCTCGGCCGTCTGCCATGGCCGGCGGGCTCATCGCTGCCGTGTCCCCTAGCTCCGTCTGTCGATGCGAGCATGCTCCAGGAGTTGTGTAGATTCCGCCTAGCCTCTCGGTTCGTCATCTGAGCCCGTGGGCTCGATCCAGTCGAACGCCGACACTGCCGTCGCTCGGCCGTCGACGTAGTCGTCGTTCTTGGGCACCCCCCTGTGCACGCTAGCACCCTGGACCGATGCACCGCGCAGCCCCGCACCGCCCAAGCTCCGGCCATTGGCCACGGTTCGTGTTCGCGCCTCGTGCCATAGCGCCCCGTGCGAGCCCCCTGGCCGCGTCCGGCCGCGACCGGCCGCGCGCCGTCCGTCCACTGGCCGCACCCCGCCGCTGCCGTTGCATGCCCTTGGCTAGCCCCGTGCCTTCTTTGCTGCTGCGTGCTTGCTGCTCACGCGCTGCTGCTGCCTGCTCTGCCTACTGCTACTCCCGATGCTGCTTGCTCCTGCTTGCAGCCGCTCCTAGCTGCTGCTACTTCGCTAGCTGCTAAGCTGTGCTGCTTTGCTGCTGGCCATGGCCGTGCGTGAGTGTGGTGTGTGTGTGTGCACGTGTGTGTGGGGCTGGCCCAAATTGGTTTAGGTGTAAATTAATTAGCTAGATTAGTTCTAGGATTATTTTGATGTTTAGTCAGTATTAATTTAGTGTTAGATTAGCCTAATAGCCTATGACATGTGGCCCCATTTTAATCTAGACATTTTTTTAATTTAGATGCCCATGACATGTGGGCCATACCTCACCTTTGACCAGTCAAAAGCTGACTGGGCTGTTGACTTTGACCCTGACCCCACTGTCAGCCTCTAACAAGCCTTGCTGGGTGCACTCCTCAGGGTGCACTGAGCAATTTCAGTTAATATTTTCGAATTAATAATAAATCCAGAATTTTAGAATATTGTTTAAAACTTTAGAAAATCATAGTTAATAATCCGTAACTCGGATGAAAATGTTTTCTACATGAAAGTTGCTCAGAACGACGAGACGAATCCGAAAAAGCGGACCGTTCGTCTGCCACACGTCCCTAGCTTAGCAAACCTCGAACCTTTCCCCTTCGGTTCATTTGTCTGACATACGTCCGGAACCGGGAAAACATTCCCGGATATTTCCCCTCTTCGTCTGTATCACCTAGCACCGCGTTAGATCGCTCCTAGAACCGCGTTTTACCATGTTATGCTTTATGATGCTTTGATTGCTCTGTTATTTATGGTGTTCCCTCTCCGTCACTTCTTTCTGGTAGACCCCGAGACGGCTGTCGATGCCACTATGTTCGACTACGTCACCGACGACCCTCCTTGTCTGAGCAACCAAGCAAGCCCCCCCTTTGATCATCCCGATACCGCCCATTCCATTCTCTCATGCTTGCATTAGATTTTGCTATCATTATTGTTTGCTCCTATTCTGATGCATAGTCTGTTTATTGTAACATGTTGTTGTTACCTACCTGCTTATCCTAAACTGCTTAGTATAGGTTGGTTAGTGATCCATCAGTGACCCCCACCTTGTCCTTGTTGCCCCTGCTTCATCATTGAAGACCCGATCAACGGGATCGAAGACCAGGCCCTGGCACCGCACATCACTTTTCCCTTAGTTGCTCGACACTGCTGGGTTACTATCGAGTGCCGAGGATGAGACCTCTACAGCACTTCTGATGTTAACCCTGTAGTGTAGCTATTCAGTCGTGGTCATCGAGGGTGATTCCGGCTTAACCACTTCCGATACGACTCTGTCGTGCAACCCCTCAAGTGTGAACCTCAGGGGTGATTCCTCTTACGTTCACCTTGATGATTACATCGAGTGGAATTCACCAAGGGTGATTCCTGGGTTTTCCCCTTGATGTTTAGACACACAATTACTATGATTACTATGACTTTACAATGAACCATGTTACTAAAGACGGGTCGACCCTAAGGGGTACCCGCACGAGCATAATTGCGAGTGATGAGGAGTCGGGTTGACCTGGAAGGTGCCCGTGAGATAATTACGAGGCGTGACCGGGCATTCTTAGCCCTTGCCGCAAGTCCTCGAGATGGGGCAATGGGGTCACATCTTTCGTGCATCTCTGCTTGTTACCGCATGTTCATAATCCACTACGATTTGTTTGGATATTTGATCCGAGGGGCCTCTGGCCTGATAGCACTAACCATCACGTGGGCATAGTATGGGCGTTCTGCGTCGTATGCATGAGCCGAAGCTTAACACACGTCAGCGACTGAGCGGCGCGCGCCGGGTGGGACTGGTAAGCACCTGCCTTTTCAGGGAGGTAGCTAGGTCTGCTCACCGGCCGCATTCGCAACATGCAGGAGTTCCCGGGGAGATGGCCCATGACCCTTGGGGGCATAGGTTTAGTCCGGCATGCTAGCCTCTCTATTATGCCTAGGTCGGGTTGTGGCGTATTGTTTGGTCCAGGCCGGGCATGACCAAGGAAAGTGTGTCCGGTCGGAGTTAATCGAGTGTGGTGGGTAAGTTGGTGCACCCCTGCAGGGAAGAAAACATCTATCGATAGCCTGTCCTACGGTAACGGACACTTGGAGTTGTATCCCGATCGATACAACTAGAAATGGATACTTGTGATGAGAATTGGATTGTGATGAGAAATGGATAGTATGGCTCTGGGATTGCTTTCTCGCAGGGAGTCGAGAAAGGATCTCTGGCCGAGGTTGATAACACTACTACTACTTTACTTTATGCTACTCTACTCCCTCCTGTTGCTGCAAGATGGTGGTTTCTAGAAGATGCTAGTCTTTGATAGGACTAGGCCTTCTCTCTATTCTGGCATTTTTGTAGCCCAGTCCACATATACAGCCTTCCTTTGGTAATGTTGCATATGTAGTGTAGATCCTTGCTTGCGAGTACTTTGGATGAGTACTCACGGCTGCTTTGCTCCCCCTTTTCCCCCTTTCTTTTTCTTTCCGGTTAATGCAACCAGATGTCAGAGTCCAGGAGCCAGATGCCACCTCTGGTGCCTACTACTACGTGGAGACTGCTGACGACCAGGAGTAGTTAGGAGGCTCCCAGGCAGGAGGCCTTGCCTTTTCGATCGTTGCTGCTTTTGTGCTAGCCTTCTTAAGGCAAACTTGTCTAACTCATGTCTGTACTCAGATATTGTTGCTTCTGCTGACTCTTGTGTTTTCGAGCTTATGTATTCGAGCCCTCGAGGCCCCTGGCTTGTAATATAAAGCTTGTATTATTTTAATTTGTGTCTAGAGTTGTGTTGTGATATCTTCCCATGAGTCCTTGATCTTGATCGTACACATTGCATGTATGATTAGTGTACGATTGAATCGAGGGCGTCACAAGTTGGTATCAGAGTCGACTGCCTGTAGGTAGCCCCCTTTCCAACTCCTTGGCCGAAGTTGAGTCTAGTCACTGAAAAACTTTTACTAACATGGCTGTGTGTCTTACGGGCCCACGTCGCCATTGGGTGGTATTAGGATCTTTTACTCCTCGTCTATACTCTGGGACTCTAAACTCTCTTCTACTCGCGTCAAATGAATTTACTAACTACATTAGGTTCTTGTAACGACTTTCTCCGGAGAGCCCCTTCATTCCGGATGGTCGCCTGGTGCACCAGAAGATTCTGAAGATACTCTACGATGTTCTCTTGAGACTTTGTGCCAATTGCTTTTGCAATTCCCTACCATCGATATATCCTTATGGATAACTACATACACTTGTCATTCATACAATCATTCCTTGTTGCTCTTGTTATTACAAGATGCCTTAAAATACTCTCCGTTACCCCGAGAATCCTTTGTGCCTGCTGCCTTGCAGCTCCTTTTCCGCATGAATACATGTATGAATAATTCCTCACGCTTACCAGGGATCCGTTCATCACCGGTTGTTCTTGTGTTTCACAAATTCTTTGGAATACTATTCGATCTTCTGGTAGTACTCAGTAGCCTATTGCTCCCGTTCTTCCTTATCGTCTTGCATTATGGTTAATTCCAAATGTGTAACAATATTCATTAAACTCCTTTGAGATTGTCATTCTTATCCTATTGATTCGACATGTGCGTGAATGCACACATTCATTAGTTATTCCCTGGTAATTATTTATCCTTCTGGCTTAGACTCCACTCTGGACATGATCTGGTTCTCGGCAAGTCAAACCTTGATTGCTTGTCCATCTAGTTCGATTCAACTTACTCATACTTGATCAGAGCTTTTGCTTCTGATTCCCTGATATAGAAATTGCAATTCCTTTGTATTTAATATACTTCAAATTATCCAGATATTTCTATAATCGAATGCCTTTGCATTCTTTCCTTCTTCTGATTGAGTACTGATACTCATATCAGATCCATTGAGGACCGCTGAATCCTTTGTTGGATTATTATCCGGCAGTGTCCTTCATATTCAAAATTTTGTGCGCTCTTCCCCTGATACATATTGCCGTTGGTAAATTGTATTCTCTGCTTTGTCAACCATGCTTTGCTTCCGAGCTTGAGTTAATTACCTCTGAAGTTTTTGCAAATGTTCCTAAGATGCCCCTATGGGTTGAACCTATGCCTTCCTTAATCCATGTGAACCCGAGAGTTTTCACGAGTCATACTCTTCTGGTGTTTTGCCAGATAAAATTTCAACTCTACAACTTCTTCAGAGACGAGAAGTGAATGAAAGGTTAGGCATTGAAAAAGTGGGAGTCGACCTTGAACCTTTGTGTTCATGCCCATGGACCCGATGTGGAACTTGTCATGGAAGCTTCTTGTAATAATAACTATTTCCTTAATATAATATCATTTGGTATCGGTGAATTGATCCTTCGCAACCATGGTTCCGACCATGATTGTTCTTCTTTGGTCCCATTTCTTGGACAAGTTAAATCACTTGTCTTCTGCCGGTTAATACGCCTGCCCAACCTCTATTATGATCTACTTTCGAGTATTACCCATGGTATCTCGAGGATATCATGCCATTGCACAACATCTTATGGACTTTTGATGGAGTACTACCTTACCCTGTCTTTGTCACTTCATGGGATTTGGGTTGTTTATCAACCGAGAATACCGATAAGTGGATCGATTCTGCACTTTGATTCAATGACTCTAAGTAATTTTCGTTGCTTACGAGTTTAATAATCCTTCAAGTCATTCCTAGCCTGATCGGCTATATCATTATCATGCCAAATTATAACTGTGCTACCTGGTTCTTCCCGGAGCACAATTTTCGTCGATGAGCTAAGCTTACGTCGATCTTCCTCGTCATATCATTTCGCCTTGAACAACAAGCTTGGTTTCAAGTTGTGTCATATCCGTGGTTCTCATTGCCTTTCACTTCATCTTTCCTTTTGTTTGTTGTCGTCGCTGCTCGATGGCATCTTCCAAGAATCTCCCGACAAAATTTGTCGTGATCGCCGTCAACACTTTGATTTCTTCAGAGATGTCAATCGAATTCATGTTGAGAAATACCATCCTTGCTCTTCGATGATTTGTGATATCATCAATGACATCCTTGACTTTCTGCCAACACAGACCCGGTTGTGTTTGATTATTCCTTACGTTCAGAGATAATCTTGGAAATGTTCCTTTGTATCTCTTGTGATCTTTAGATCCAACCTTACTAGAAACACCATATGTCAATGCTACCATGAAGCATGACTGTGGAATTCTGAATATCGACAAGAACATTGGTAGCACATTATCAAAGGTCCTGGATCTATCATCCGCACACCGTTGCATGGATAACATCATGAATTTCCTTGCCCCTTCATCTAAATGGTGATGTACTTGTTGTTCTGACATGTATATCATGCTCTACTTTTCCTTGGGAAAAGATATACTCCCAATTCTTGTGTGTAAACACATTATTTTCTTTCCATTGCTTTGTTTAATCTTTCTTGTGATCTATGATATAAGCAGTAATATTTTCCTGCTTATGTAAACACCTCGGTGTACAACTCTGTCAGTAAACCCTGTTACTATTGTTGATGACATTCCGGTAACCACCGATGGACGAGAACTTTGCCTATTGGTCTGCCTCATTCAACGAGCAGGAAAATGGTTCTCTTCGTCCCTCGCCCTTGGTACCAACGTTATTGCCAACATAACAGACATGCTATACTATGACATGCCTTGCTATCTTATCCGCGTAAGATGTCGCTGCTTTTCCTACTCTGAACACACCTGGTGGGCCCATAACCCACAGTTCCACAGGATCAAAACCTGACTCCCTTGTACAACCTTTATTCTGAAGTATCCTTTGCAATTGGCTTCGTATGAAATTCTCGAGCCACCGTCCTATGGATGATCTAGTATGGTATTAGATGGAATATTTCTTTTCGTTGCTCCGAACCCCTTTAGCCTTCTGATTTGGCATCAGACGATTGCCTGCCCGTTATAACTTCTCATGGTACCTTCATACTTTGCTCTCAAAGTTTTATTAAGTTTCAACTCGAGAGATACTTCCGCCTTATGCCCTGAATTGTTCACCAGATAATTAACCCTATAAAGGTTAGTTCCCCGAAGTTCCTCTTTACTTCTCCACTTAAATCTCGGGACGAGATTTCTTGTAGTGGAGGATATTTGTAACACCCCCAGTGTCATGCTACAGTACCCCCCTATGATTAAACTAATAATTTTCACAAACAGTGCTTAATAACCTTGTTCAATATCCCATTTGTAATTCCAGTCAATTCAAATTCAAGTGAAGTTTGAAGTTGCTCAAAAGTTGCTGGAAAAATGTTCATCATTTGTCAAAAATTTCATAACACTCCTTTGTTAAGGAACACAACATCACTTTTTTGCAAAGATGAGCATTAGCAATTATAACAGCACCAAGGCAGCATTTTTAAATGCTATCCTATTTATGAAAAATACCAAATGAATTCTTTTGGTCTCCAAAATATTTGTGGTATTGTCTAATATCACCAGGGAATAAAAGGGGCACTTCACATATTTTCCAAAGAAAATGGCATGCCCAATATTTTCTTACGCATCTCTGATTCTAAAAAAACAGAAAAGGAAAGCTGTTTAAATAAAAGAGAAAACCTCCCCTGTATCCCCCCACTGGGCCTTAGCTACCTGGAAGGCCCAAACCAGCAGCCCAACAACCCCCTTTTCCACTTCCTCCTGCTACAGGAAGCAGGGGGGCTCGTGGAGGCCATCCATGGCGCCCCGGCCACATGCCGGCCATCCCGCGGCCCTCCCTGGAGGTTAAGAGCATCGCCCCGCACTGCCCCGGAAACCCTAGCCCCTTTTCCCCCTTAATCGCGCCGTTTCCCTCTCTCCCACGCGCATCGCCCAAAGCTCCCAGCTATGGCCGATGTTGTTCGCATGCTCCCCATCCTCCCCGCGACGTGGGACTGAGTCTGGGAGCACCGCCGTCGTCTGCTACGTCTTCCTCGCCCACTGGGTCAAGCCAGGACCCCTGCATCGCCTACATCAGCTCCTTCAGGCTCCGGCCGCCGCTCATCGCCGCTTCGATCCTCCGCCGTTCGACCCGCTCCAGCTTCACCAAGTTGCTCCTCGTCACCGATGTGAGCACCACGTGGTTTCCCCTCTGTTCCCGCCATCGATCTCGTCGCCTAGTACTCATCCCCGCGAGCTCCGTCTCGGCCGTCCGCCATGGCCGGCGGGCTCATCGCTGCCGTGTCCCCTAGCTCCGTCTATCGATGCGTGCGTGCTCCAGGAGTTGTGTAGATTCCGCCTAGCCTCTCGGTTCGTCAAATCTGAGCCCGTGGGCTCGATCTAGTCGAACGCCGCCACTGCCGTCGCTCGGCCGTCGACGCAGTCGTCGTTCTTGGCCACCCCCCTGTGCGCGCTAGCACCCTGGACCGATGCACCACGCAGCCCCGTGCCTCCCAAGCTCCGGCCGTTGGCCACAGTTCATGTCTGCGCCTCGTGCCATAGCGCCCCGTGCGAGCCCCCTGGCCGCGTCCGCTCGCGACCGGCCGCGCGCTGTCCGTCCACTGGCCGCACCCCGCCGCTGCCGTTGCGTGCCCTTGCTTAGCCCCGTGCTTTCTTTGCTCCCGCGTGCTTGCTGCTCATGCGCTGCTGTTGCCTGCTCTGCCTACTGCTACTCCCGATGCTGCTTGCTCCTGCTTGCAGCCGCTCCTAGCTGCTGCTACTTCGCTAGCTGCTAAGTTGTGCTGCTTTGCTGCTGGCCATGGCCGTGCGTGAGTGTGGTGTGTGTGTGTGCACGTGTGTGTGGGGCTGGCCCAAATTGGTTTAGGTGTAAATTAATTAGCTAGATTAGTTCTAGGATTATTTTGATGTTTAGTCAGTATTAATTTAGTGCTAGATTAGCCTAATAGCCTATGACATGTGGCCCCATTTTAATCTAGACATTTTTTTTAATTTAGATGCCCATGACATGTGGGCCATACCTCACCTTTGACCAGTCAAAGTTGACTGGGCTGTTGACTTTGACCCTGACCCCACTGTCAGCCTCTAACACGCCTTGCTGGGTGCACTCCTCAGGGTGCACTGAGCAATTTCAGTTAATATTTTCGAATTAATAATAAATCCAAAATTTTAGAATATTGTTTAAAACTTTAGAAAATCATAGATAATAATCCGTAACTCGGATGAAAATGTTTTCTACATGAAAGTTGCTCAGAACGACGAGACGAATCCGAATGCACGGACCGTTCGTCCTCCACACGTCCCTAGCTTAGCAAACCTCGAACCTTTCCCCTTCGGTTCATCTATCTGACAGACGTCCGGAACCGGGAAAACATTCCCGGATATTTCCCCTCTTCGTCTGTATCACCTAGCACCGCGTTACATCGCTCCTAGCACCGCGTTTTACCATGTTATGCTTTATGATGCTTTGATTGCTCTATTATTTGTTGTGTTCCCTCTCCGTTACTTCTTTCCGGTAGACCCTGAGACGGCTGCCGATGCCACTATGTTCGACTACGTCACCGACGACCCTCCTTGTCTGAGCAACCAGGCAAGCCCCCCCCCCCTTGATCATCCCGATATCGCCCATTCCATTCTCTCATGCTTGCATTAGATTTTGCTACAATTATTGTTTGCTCCTATTCTAATGCATAGCCTGTTTATTGTAACCTGTTATTGTTACCTACCTGCTTATCCTAAACTGCTTAGTATAGGTTGGTTAGTGATCCATCAGTGACCCACACCTTGTCCTTGTTGCCCCTGCTTCATCATTGAAGACCCGATCAACGGGATCGAAGACCTGGCCCCGGCACCGCACATCACTTTCCCCTTAGTTGCTCGACACTGTTGGGTTACTATCGAGTGCCGAGGGTGAGACTTCTACAACACTTCTGATGTTAACCCTGTAGTGTAGCTATTTGGTCGTGGTCATCGAGGGTGATTCTGCCTTAACCACTTCCGATACGACTCTGTCGTGCAACCCCTCAAGTGTGAACCTCGGGAGTGATTCCTCTTACGTTCACCTTGATGATTACATCGAGTGGAATTCACCGGGGGTGATTCCTCGGGATTTCCCCTTGATGTTTAGACACATAGTTACTATGATTACTATGACTTTACAATGAACCATGTTACTAAAGACGGGTCGACCCTGAGGGGTACCCGCGCGAGCATAATTGCGAGTGATGAGGAGCCGGGTTGACCTGGAAGGTACCCGTGAGATAATTACGAAGTGTGGTTGGGAATTCTTAGCCCTTGCCGCAAGTCCTCGAGACAGGGCAATGGGGTCACATCTTTCGTGAGTCTCTGCTTGTTACCGGGCATTCCTAATCCACTACGATTTGGATATTTGATCCAAGGGGCCTCTGGCCTGATAGCACTAACCATCACGTGGGCATAGTATGGGAGTTCTGCATCGTATACATCAGCCGAAGCTTAATAGACGTCAGCGACTGAGCGGCGCGCGCCGGGTGGGACTGGTAAGCACCTGCCTTTTTAGGGAGGTAGCTAGGTCTGCACATCGGTCGCGTTCTCAACGTGCAGGAGTTCCCGGGGAGATGGCCCATGACCCCTGGGGGCATAGGTTTAGTCCGGTGTGCTGGCCTCTCTATTAAGCCTAGGTCGGGTTGCGGCGTATTGTTTGGCCGAGGCCGGGCATGATCCAGGAAAGTGTGTCCGGTCGGAGTTAATCGAGCGTGGTGGGTAAGTTGGTGCACCCCTGCAGGGAAGAAAACATCTATCGATAGCCTGTCCTACGGTAACGGACACTTGGAGTTGTATCCCGATCGATACAACTAGAACTGGATACTTGTGATGAGAATTGGATTGTGATGATAAATGGATAGTATGGCTCTGGGATTGCTTTCTCGCAGGGAGTCGAGAAAGGATCTCTGGCCGAGGTTGATAACACTACTACTACTTTACTTTATGCTACTCTACTCCCTCCTGTTGCTGCAAGATGGTGGTTTCTAGAAGATGCTAGTCTTTGATAGGACTAGGCCTTCTCTCTATTCTGGCATTTCTGTAGCCCAGTCCACATATACAGCCTTCCTTTGATAATGTTGCATATGTAGTGTAGATCCTTGCTTGCGAGTACTTTGGATGAGTACTCACGGCTGCTTTGCTCCCCCTTTTCCCCCTTTCTTTTTCTTTCCGGTTAATGCAACCAGATGTCAGAGTCCAGGAGCCAGATGCCACCTCCGATGCCTACTACTACGTGGAGACCGCTGACGACCAGGAGTAGTTAGGAGGCTCCCAGGAAGGAGGGCTTGCCTTTTTGATCATTGCTGCTTTTGTGCTAGCCTTCTTAAGGCAAACTTGTCTAACTCATGTCTGTACTCAGATATTGTTGCTTCTGCTGACTCTTGTGTTTTCGAGCTTATGTATTCGAGCCCTCGAGGCCCCTGGCTTGTAATATAAAGCTTGTATTATTTTAATGTGTCTAGAGTTGTGTTGTGATATCTTCCCGTGAGTCCTTGATCTTGATCGTACACATTGCGTGTATGATTAGTTTACAATTGAATCGAGGGCGTCACATTTCACAAGACTCATCATTATTAAGAGGAGCAATCAGAGTACTAAGAAAATCATTATTATTGGTATTCGAGAAATCACACAATTTGGTATTATCTTGCGCCATGGCAACAAGTAATCCAACACACAAGCAAACAGAAAGGCAACGGGAAAAAGGAAAACGGAAAAGAGAGGAGGAGATTGGGAAAGAGAGGGCAAATAAAACAGCAAGGGTGAAGTGGGGGAGAGGAAAATGAGAGGCAAATGGCAAATAATTTAATGCGAGAGATAGGGATTGGGATGGGTACTTGGTATAGTTGACTTGCTTGCGTGAGCCTCCCCGGCAATGGCGCCAGATATTCTTCTTGCTACCTCTCGAGCACTGCGTTGGATTTCTCCGAAGAGCAGAGGATGATGCAGTAAAGTAGCGTAAGTATTTCCCTCAGTTTTTGGGAACCAAGGTATCAATCCAGTAGGAGACCACGCACAAGTCCCTCGTACCTACACAAAATGATAGCAACTCGCAACCAACACTTAGGGGTTGTCAATCCCTTCACGATCACTTACGAGAGTGAGATCTGATAGAGATAATATTTTGGTATTTTTGATAGATAGATGCAAAGTAAAAAAGTAAAGGCAAAGTAAAAACAAAGCAAGTGAATAAAGTGATATAGATTGATATGACGAGAATAGACCCGGGGGCCATAGGTTTCACTAGTGGCTTCTCTCAAGAGCATAAGTATTCTACGGTGGGTGAACAAATTACTGTTGAGCAATTGACAGAATTGAGCATAGTTATGAGTATATCTAGGCAATGATCATGTATATAGGCATCACGTCCAAAACAAGTAGATCGAAACAATTCTGCATCTACTACTATTACTCCACTCATCGACCGCTATCCAGCATGCATCTAGAGTATTAAGTAAAAACAGAGTAACGCCGTAAGCAAGATGACATGATGTAGAGGGATAAATTCATGCAATATGATAAAAAAACCATCTTGTTACCCTCGATGGCAACAATACAATACGTGCCTTGCAACTCTTTCTGTCACTGAGTAAGGACACCGCAAGATTGAACCCAAAGCTAAGCACTTCTCCCATTGCAAGAACTACCAATCTAGTTGGCCAAACCAAAAAGATAATTCGAAGAGACTTGCAAAGATAACTCAATCATACATAAAAGAATTCAGAGAAGAATCAAATATATTCCATAGATAATACTGGATCATAAACCCACAATTCATCGGTCTCAACAAACACACCGCAAAAAGAAGATTACATCGAATAGATCTCCACGAGAGAGGGGGAGAACATTGTATTGAGATCCAAAAAGAGAGAAGAAGCCATCTAGCTACTAGCTATGGACCCGAAGGTCTGAAGTAAACTACTCACACTTCATCGGAGGGGCTATGGTGATGATGTAGAAGCCCTCCATGGTGGATGCCCCCTCCGGCGGAACTCCGGAACAGGCCCCAAGATTGGATCTCGTGGATACAGAAGGTTGCGGCGGTGGAATTAGGTTTTGGCTCCTGTTCTGATCGTTCAGGGATACGTAGGTATATATAGGAGGAAGGGGTACGTCGGTGGAGCTCCGAGGGGCCCACGAGGTAGGGGGGCGCGCCGAGTGTGGCGCCTCCCACCCTCGTGACCTCCTCGGGCACTGCTTGGAGTAGGGTCCAAGTCTCCTGGGTCACGTTCGGTTGGAAAATCACGATCCCGAAGGTTTCATTCCGTTTGGACTCCGTTTGATATTCTGTTTCTTCGAAATACTGAAAAAGGCAAAAAAAACAGCAATTCTGGGTTGGGCCTCCGATTAATAGGTTAGTCCCAAAAGTAATATAAAAGTAGCATGGAGCAATCAAAAATTATAGATACGTTGGAGACGTATCAACCGCTCGCGAGGCGATGAGGGGTGCCCGATATATATTTCCCATGCTAGATGTGTTTTTCTCACGATGAGTGTTTATTCACTTGTCATTGCACGAGAGTACGGCAAAGGTATTAGGGATGCCTAGTCCTGAAATGAAAAATGAATTTACTTGATGTTGTCAAATAATAAATTCCTTGGTAAGTGTTGGTATGGAGGGCACCCGTGGATACGGTTAGCCATGGAAAGTGAAAGTATGGTGGAAAAAGGAATAAACTTTATATCTAGCATGGAAAGTTTTGGGAACTCTAAGTCATTTTCATTGGTGGGAAAAGTATGCCTCCCAAAATATTTTTATCTCTCAACTTTTGCTTTGAGCTCTAGCACCTCTACAAATCCTTACTTCCCTCCGTGAAGGGCCTTTCTTTTACTTTATGCAATTTTTATTTTTAACTTGAGTCTCCGTCTTCTCTTATAAAGCACCAACTAAGGGTCACTATGATCGTGCTTGAGCATTGGGTATAGCTAGTATTCGAGTGTGTTTGATGAATGAATCAATGATTGAGCATAATGGGCTAGGGATAACTTGCTTTAGCGTTGATATTTTGAAAGACATGGTTGCTTGTTGATATGCTTTAGTATTAAAGTCTTCATGTCAAAACTAGACTATTGCTTTGAACCATATAAAAGTCCAAATGTCCATGCTACAAAGAAACGAATATGTGTTCCACATCAAAAGTTCTATTTTTGTCATTTACCTACTCAAGGACGAGCAAGAATTAAGCTTGGGTATGCTGATACATCTCCAACATATCTACAATTTTTTATTGTTCCATGTAGTCATATTATCATTCTTGGATGTTTTACAATCATTTTATATCATTTTTTGGTACTAACCTATTGACATGGTGCCTAGTGCCAGTTGCTGTTTTCTGTTGTTTTTTACATCACAGGAAATCAATACCAATCGGAGTCCAAACACAACAAAACTTTTTGTGGATTTTTTCTGGACCAGAAGACATAAGATGGTCCGAAGAAGTACCAGAGGGGTGCCCCGAGGGGGGCACAACACATCAGGGCATGCCTGGGGGCCCAGGCGCGCCCAGGTAGTTTATGCCCACCTCGATGGCCTCGCGCACCACATCTTTGCTCTATAAATACCCCAATATTCCAGAAACCCTAGGGGAGTCGACGAAAATCAATTCCAGCCGCCGCAAGTTCCAGAAACACCAGATCCAATCTAGACACCATCACGGAGGGGTTCATCATGTCCATTGATGCCTCTCCGATGATGTGTGAGTAGTTCTTTGTAGACCTACGGGTTCGTAGTTAGTAGCTAGATGGCTTCCTCTCTCTCTCTCTCTCTCTCTCTATTCTCAATACAATGGTCTCTTGGAGATCCATATGATGCAAGTCTTTTTGCGGTGTGTTTGTTGGGATCCGATGAACTTTGAGTTTATGATCAGATCTATGTTTTTATCCATGAAAGTTATTTGAGTCTTATTTGATCTCTTATATGCATGCTTGATTATAGCCACATATTTCTTCTCTGATATTTGGGTTTTGTTTGGCCAACTTGATCTATTTATCTTGCAATGGAAAGAGGTGCTTTGTGATGGGTTTGATCTTACGGTACTTGATCCCAGTGACAGAAGGGGAAACGACACGTATGCATTGTTTCTATTAAGGATAACAAGATGGGGTCAATTTCTACATAAATAGATCTTGTCTAAATCATGTCATCATTCTTATTGCATTACTCCATTTTTTCATGAACTTAATACACTAGATGCATGCTGGATAGCGGTCGATGTGTGGAGTAATAGTAGTAGATGCAGGCAGGAGTCGGTCTACTAATCTTGGACGTAATGCCTATATAATGTCATTGCCTGGATATCGCCATGAGTATTTGAAGTTCTATCAATTATCCAACAATAATTGTTTTCCCACCGTTTGATATTTTTCTCGAGAGAAGCCACTAGTGAAACCTACGGCCCCTGGGTGTCTTCTTTAATATATTTGCCTTCACGATGTCTATTTTTATTTGCTTTTATTTTCAGTTCTTTTAAACCAAAAATACAAAAATACTTTGCTACACTTTATTTTTTTTGCGATTGATTTATCAAATCTATTACAACTTTCTCCCATCTCCATGCCAATTTCTGGCGCCGTTACTCGAAAGGGATTGACAACCCCTTTAACACGTCGGGTTGCGAGTATTTGTTATTTGTGTGCAGGAGCTGTTTACGTTGTGTTGCGTGGTTCTCCTACTGGTTCGATAACCTTGGTCTCATCACTGTGGGAAATACCTACCGTCGCTATGCTGCGTCATCCCTTCCTCTTTGGGGAAATACCGACGTAGTTCAAGCAAACATCATTTGTCTTCAAGATTTATCTTAGGATCGAATAATAGTTATTACGTTCCAGAGTTGTATAAGACATTATGTTTTGAATTATGCAATGGATATTCTTAGTAAAGTTTCAAACAATTGTTGTTGAAGTGGTTATAACTATATATGTTGGATTTACCACAAAGTTACCATGGTTTATTCATAAAATCTTGATTTAAATGTATTACAACATTTATGCTAAATGTATTGAGAAGACTGATAAGTTCCACATGAATATATCTCTACTTGGATACATCAGGAATAATCTTCATATAGATGAAGTAATCGATTATATTTGATCGATAAAATATACATAATGATGTATAAAACCGATAAATAAAATAGAGTATGGTGGATAATTATGCTTCATTAAAATAAGTAAAAGTATTTTACTCAAACTGAAATATTTGAATTGTTCAAAGGAATTTTAGAATAAATATTTTAAGATTTCATATTTTTAATGAAGATTAAGGATCATTATGACAATTGATAATGTGATTCTTCATTTGAAGAATCAATTTAAAGTCATAAGTTTAGTAAAACTTTTGAATTATTCTACTGCTTTCTATATTTAGGGCATAGCTAAAACAACAAGATTTACACCGAATAGAAAAACCGCATATAGATCTGGTTAAAAGAAAAATCCTATGAGATATGAAATTCTTTAACAAGATAACAATTGGATTGTAGAATATTATATAACATGATTCCTCTCATTGAAATGATCAAAAGACAATAAGATTTGTCACAAATGAAGGAAAAAGGTTTTCTTGTCAAAATTAAGTGGGGGGCTGTTATAGCTTGAAGAGATTAATGAATCCTTAATGGTGGTGAATTGAATCAATAAATCAGAATTTGTTCCAATAGATTGTATGCAAGATATCCCGTTAATTACTACATTGGATGTAGAAAATCCTAAAAGCTAACAACATGACCATGAATATTGTTGAATTTATGAAATGATACGACAAAATATTCATCTTGGAAGAGGATGAACTTCAACACTACAAGGAAATGATAGAGGCGCCTAGTTCAAAAGGGGAATGGACCTTGGCCATGCACACCAGAATGATAATTTAAATACAATCAAGTTTATAACTTAGTTGTTAATTTTCATACATAACTGACAAGTTTAGAACTTGATAGACACTTCAAGTAGTATGAAGTGAAAGGAGGATTTTAAACAAGTTTCATAATGTGGCAAAGGATGCATGACTGATACAAACAGAAATGTTTTAAATCCTCAAGATAACCGAATAAATGTGCAAAACTTCAAATGGATTTTTGAAGATTTAAACTAGCATTGAGATTTTGGACTTGTACAAAAGTATTTTGTGCAAAATTCAGTGGGAGCTATATAATATTTCTAAATCTTATATGTAAGTTATATCATGAAATGGAAATAATATAAAAGCTTCCGGGTACTAACAAAATAGTTTTGTAAAATTCAGTGGAAGTTGTATAATGTTTGTGATCATATATGTATATGATATATTATGAGATGAAACTAATATAAAGTTCTTTAGCACATAATAAAATAGTTTTGAAACAAATTTCCATCTGTGTATTAGGCAAAATATTGGGTATGGAAGAATCTATGGAGATAGATCAATTTTTTGATTAAGCTAATATAAAGTTTATATATATCTTGACAAAAGTTTTAAAAGGGTTTAAAATATATATAGAGAAAAATTGTTTTCTCTAAATATCATGTAACTTGATGCTTATGAATGATAAGATTTGAAGATGATATCATCTTGATAAAGTTATGATATATAATAGCCAAAAGAATATTTAATATAAGTTAGTAAATAAAACATCAAGGAACTCAAAAGGATAAAATGTTTATTTTGAGTAATAGAGGTCAAAATTCATTATTGCAAATATATGAATATCAAACTTCATAAGATTGGGCTATGATAATTCAGAATTATTTATGAACAAAAATTTGTTGGGTCTATAAACGATAAAGATATACATCTTGAAAACATGAGATGTTTCAAGTTTATATGTATCAAGAAATGTCTTGATATAAATGTTTTGTCTGAACGAATGTTACAAGAGTTGTAATAGACCCATAAATGGTTTTGCAAGAAGAATCTTTACAAAATGGGTTAATTCAAGAAATTATCAAGAAAAGTCTTGACATAAAAATGATCCTAATATTTTATTTTGAATAAAATATTATAGCTTGAAAGCAAGATGGATTAAGAACCAAAAATCAGACGAAGCATACACAAATATTGAAAGACGATGACAAAGGCTCTACCACAAGCAAAGCATTGATAAACACCACATAAGCTATTAGGTGCTATCCAACTAGATTATTGACTCTAACACAAGTGGGAGACTATTGGGAATATGCCCTAGTGGCAATAATATTGGATTATTATATTCCCATTATTCATAATTAAGATTTTAAATTTCATGCTATAAATGCTATGATCCTAGAATATGCGATTCAGTGGAAAATTCATATGCACATGTGAAATGATAAACAGTCAAACAACAGGTTTCCGGTCCAGCCTCTAGGACTGTCTCAAGTGTTGTTGGTGATCATGTTTTCCAGAACTTAGGATATCGTTAGGTGTAACGATAGTCCTAAAACAACGTTGAGGGTTTGACGTTAGAAGAATGATCATATTGAATCAACCCAATCTTGTATGTTATACTTAGTGATCGTAGTCATATCGTTTGAAATCATCTGTTATAACACAGAGTGTTAGCATGTGTTCTTTAGTTTCTTAGACCATGGGAGTGTCATGGTCACTTTCTACCAGATGATGGACTTTGGGGTTGCTCAAACGTCATCTGTAACAAGGTGATCATAACGACAACTTCCAGGCTCACCGGAAAGCTTGACAAGTGAACGAACAACTCAAGAGTGGGATTTGCTCCTTTGACCATGGAGAGATATTCTTAGGGCCCTCTCGATGTAATGGAATCCATCATCGTCTAGCCAGACACAGGTAACTTTGTCACGAGGATGCCGGAACACGTCAACGAGGAAGAAGAACAAAACTGGTAACGGGAGCGACGGTATAGTGAGCATGGTGATGACTCAGCAGGATACCGACGCACACCGGGTTTTGTAAAGTATCATGAAGCAAAGGGAATGTAACATCATAACCAAAGGTTCATTCAAATATCATTTGTGTAATCATAGGGACCAATATGGATGTCCACGGTTCCGCTATCGGTCATTGAATGAAGGGGTTCGTTCATGTTTATGATTTACCGAACCTACGTGGTTACAAGCTTAAGGTAATCATGATCTACTGAGTATAATGTGGAATGGGAGTGATGAGAATATATTCATGAAATAGTTTCATTAATATCCGGAATAGTTCCAAGAGGTTCTGGAAGCATTTCAGGGTCACCGGAAGGGTTTCGGTGAATATTGGGGGATGTCGGTGTTCTGGGAATGGGGGTCCCCAGACTTGCCTGCCTGCGGCCTGCGGCGTGGCTCAAGCGGAGGCCTAGTGCAGCCCAGCTTCATCAGCTCTAGCTCAAGACCCTCGCGAGGGGCCAAGCCTCGTGGGGCGGACGACAGGAAGCATCCTCAGGAGCAGCCTCATCAGGCGGGCTCGCGAGGCGGCGGAGAGATCAAGGCAGGGTACCTCACGAGGTGCCCGTGACGCAAGCCATGAAAATCAAGACCAGGCGGGCGCCAGGCGGGCGCCGGCCTGCATAGTGACCTTGTTTCCCCTTCGGTGCAAAGGGGGGCAAGCACAGGCCAAGGCATCAGGCAAAGGTTACCGTTTCGGTGCAACAAGACCAAGACCAGCAGAACGGCAGGATGGAGGTCATCGTGGATCCCAGGACGACGTCACCGTCAGAGTCTTTGGCAGTCGAAGACCAACTTTAGTCAGGACAAGTGTACTATATGTTCCCCTTCAAAATGGCAAATTGTTGGCGCCCTTCCTGCTCATTATTTGGGAAGAGGCCCAGGGCCTCCTTCTATAAATAGAGCTAGCCACCAAAGAGTAGGCATCGATTATCGGGTAGACAAGAGAGAGGGAGAGAGGCGACTGAACTCACCCAAGCAGTCCATCGCACCAGCCCAAGAACATCCCCTCGCGAGGCTGTTCTCCCTTCGTATTGTTCATCATCAGCCCCTGAGGCAATCCACCACACCACACACTGGAGTAAGGTATTACACCACAATGGTGGCTTGAACCAGTATAAACCTCATGTCCCTTGTGTGTTCTTCTTTCTAGCCTAAATTCCTTGTGAGGCTTCGAGTCGTGAGTAGGTAGGGGAAAGATCTTCATGCGCACCCCAGAGTTCGAACCTCAAGGGTCTGCAGGAACTCGAAACCCGATAGGGGAATACCGGGTGTTACCGATTAATTATATATAGGTGGAAAATGTTTCCGGAGATGTTGAACTATATATATAATACTCTGATAATGTTATATAAATGAAATATCAACGGGCCTTAAAAGGCAAAGATGTGGAAGGAGACTTGGGCCATAAAGACTGATGATCCACAAGTATAGGGGATCTATCGTAGTCCTTTCGATAAGTAAGAGTGTCGAACCCAATGAGGAGCAGAAGGAAATGACAACCAGTTTTCGACAAGGTATTTTCTGCAAGCACTGAAATTATCAATAATAGATAGTTTTGTGATAAGATAATTCTTAACGGGTAACAAGTAACAAGTGTAACTAAGGTGCAGCAAGGTGGCCCAATCCTTTTTGTTGCAAAGGATAAGCCTGGACGAACTCTTATATAAAGCAAAGCGCTCCAGAGGACACATGGGAATTGTTGTCAAGTTAGTTTTCATCATGCTCATATAATTCGCATTTGTTACTTTGATAATTTTATATGCTGGTGGACCGGTGCTTGGGTGCTATCCTTACTTGGACAAGCCTCCCACTTACGTTTAACCCCTGTCGCAACTACAAAAATAGAATTAAGACAAACCTACCCATATCATGAAACATGTGGATCCAAATCAGCCCCTTACAAAGCAATGCATAAACTAGGGTTTAAGCTTCTGTCACTCTAGAAACCCATCATCTACTTATTACTTCCCAATGCCTCCCCCTAGGCCCAAATCATGGTGAAGTGTCATGTAGTCGAAGTTCACATAACACCACAAGAGGAAAGACAACATACATCTCATCAAAATATCGAATGTATACCAAATTAACATGATTACTTACAACAAGACTTCTCCGATGTCCTCAGGAACAAACGTAACTACTCACCAAGCATATTCATGTTCAAGATCAGAGGGGTATTGAATATCATTAAGGATCTGAACATATGATCTTCCACCGAATAAACCAGCTAGCATCAACTACGAAGAGTAATTAACACTACTAGCAACCCACAAGTACCAATCTGAGGTTTTGAGACAAAGAATGAATACAAGAAATGAACTAGGGTTTGGAGAGGAGATGGTGCTGGTGAAGATGTTGATGGGGATTGACCGCCTCTTGATGAGAGGATCATTGGTGATGACGATGGCTTCGGTTTCCCCCTCCCGGAGGGAAGTTTAACCGGCAGAACAGCTCCGCTGGAGACCTAGTTGCTTCTGCCCAGGTTCCGCCTCAAGACGGCGGCATTTCGTCCCAAAAGCTTCCTTATTATTTTTTCCAGGTAAAAACCCTTCATATAGCAGAAGATGGACACCGCAGACCTGCCAGGGGCCCACAAGCCCAAGGGGTGCGCCTAGGGGGTAGGGCGTGCCCCCAGGCTTGTGGCCACCTGGTGGGTCCCCTCTAGAATTTTCTTCTCCCAATAATTCTTATATATTCCAAAATAATTATCCATAATTTTTCAGGGCTTTTGAAGTTGTGCGGAATAGGTCTCTCAAAATTGCTCCTTTCTGGTCCAGAATTCCAACAACCGCATTCTCCCTCTTTAGTAAACCTTGTAAAATAAGAGAGAAAAGGCATAAGTGTTGTACCATAATGTGTAATAACAGCCCATAATGCAATAAATATAAACATAAAAGCATGATGCAAAATGGACGTATTAATTCCCCCAATCTTAGACCTCGCTTGTCCTCAAGCGAAAACCGAAATTGATAATCATGTCCACATGTTTAGAGATAGAGGTGTCGATAAAATAAAATACGGACATGAGGGCATCATGATCATCCTTAGAACAACAACATATCTTTTCATATAATTTCTTATGATAAAGTAATAATTCATTCACAAGCTAAACTATGAATCAAGAACTTCATTGAAAACCAACAAACTATGATCTTGGTCATGAAAAAATTACAATTTATCATAACATCGAAAAGAGGTAATGTAAGAGCTTTCATATAGAAAGTTTCACATACTCAACCAACTTTTAGTCTTTCATAATTTCTAACACTCACGCGATACTTCTGAGATCAATGTTTCAATCGAACACAGAGAAAGATAGGGGCTTATAACTTTGCCTCCCAACCTTTTACCTCAAGGGTAACGTCAACAATAATAGTTTATGAATATCTATATCTGAGTATATATATATATATATCTGTGTGTGTGTGTGTGTGTGTGTGTGTGCATGTGTGTGTGTGTGTGTGTGTGTGTGTGTGTGTGTGGATCTTCCCCCAACATATAGTGCTTGCCAAAAAAGAAAATAATATAAGAAGAAGAGGTGATGATCACCATGACTCTTGTATAAGGGTCGGAAGTGAAATAAAAGATAGGCCCTTCACAGAGGGAAGCATAGGTTGTCATGCGCTTTTATAGTTGGATGCACAAAATCTTAATGCAAAAGAACATCACTTTATATTCCGCTTATGATAAAGAACTTTATTATGCAGTCCGTCACTTTTATTTCTTCCATATCACAAGTTCATATAAAGCTTATTTTCCTCACACTAAAAGATCATACATATTTAGAGACCAATTATTATTTCTTGCATCGATGACAACTTACTTGAAGGTTCTTACTCAATCCATAGGTAGGTATGGTGGACTCTCATGGCAAAACTGGGTTGAGGGATTTTGGATGCACAAGTAGTATCTCTACTTGGTGCAAAAGATTTGGCTTGCATAGGATGAGAAGCAAGCTCAACATGTTGGAGGATCCATGACAATATAACTTCTATTCGCATATAAACAAACATAACCCATTATGTTGTCTTCCTTGTCCAACATCAACCTTTTAGCATATAATATTTTAATGAGTTCTCGCAATCACAAAAGATGTCCAAGATAGTGTATTTATATGTGAGACCACTCTTTCTTTATTACTTCCTATTAATTGCAACAATGACCAAAACTATGTTTGTCAACTCCCAACAAATTTCACGTGACATACTTCTTATATGTGAAGTCATCACTTCCCATAAGATCATTATAATTTTTATTTCTTCTATTCTTTATGTATTTTACTCAAGATCATAGCAAGAAAGCAAAGCCCTCAACTCAAAACTAATCTTTATTATATAACTCTCGGACTCAATTACATAGAGGGAACACAAAGCAAAACTCAAAGCTAGATCATACTAAAACTTTATTCTACTAAACCATGAAATAACCAAAAGGATCAAACAAAGAAAAACGATAAAGGTAAAGATGTGATGGTGATATGATACCGAGGCACCTCCCCAAAGCTTGTCACTACCAAGGGGAGTTCCCCTACCCATGTGCTTAGGTCTCTTTCTTCGGAGGTGGTCATGATGGTGTTGATGTATTCTTCTTGTCCAGCTTGTGTCCGAGGCTAAAACTTTCCTCCCTTAGATCATCATTCTCGAGCTTGAGTCTTAATATCTTTTTGCATAACGCTGCCATGTTGTCCTGCAGAAAACATGGTGGGATAGATTGGACCTTAGGAAGGCTTGACTTCTTGAATTCCACGTGCATATCGCCAGGTTGAGGTAGTGGATCTTCATTTTTGTCGGAGCTATCTTTCCTTGTTCTCTCCATGTCGGAGTGTTCCTCCTCCTCCGTAGTCTAGCCGTAATGCTCCACCTCTCCATATACCTTTGGGTTTGCGATGTAATCAATGACATAGCTCTCTCCATTCGAATCTTGAGATGACATGTTTTCAGATCTACCAAGGAAAACAACACAAAGCAAGAACAAAGGATATTCCCATGATACGGTGGTCAAAACCTTCAGGAGATTATATAATTAATTTTTACCGACCAAAAGAACTATGATGCAAGAATACAGAGTCCAGAGGGCACACGAGGTGGCCACAAGCCTAGGAGGCGCGCCCAGGGGGATAGGGCGCGCCCCCAAGGCTTGTTGCCTCCTCGTGCACTTTTCATACCACTTGTTATTTTCCTATTTTTTAAAAATTCCAAAACAGAGTAAAATTGCTTTTGGAAAAGTTTTGGAGTCAGTTTACTTACCGTATCACATACCTATTCCTTTTCGGAGTCTGGAGCATTCTGGTAGATATCCCTTATGTACATCTCCAGTGTTATGGTATTAATAATATTGGTTTCAACATTTATGGTACCAGAGATATAATGTTTGATTCTTTGCCCATTTAGCACCTTCAGGTTATTGCCTTCGGCATTGTTTATCTTGATGGCACCGAAACGATAAACTTCGTCAATAATGTAAGGCCCTTCCCATTTAGATAGAAGCAAACCTACAAAAAATCTTAAATAATAATTGTATAGCAATACATGTTCACCTATATTAAATTCATGCTTTTGTATCCTTTTATCATGCCATCTTTTAACTTTCCCTATAAACAATTTGGCATTCTCATAGGCTTGGGTTCTCCATTCATCAAGTGAGCTAATGTCAAATAACCTCTTCTCACTGGCAAGTTTGAAATCATAATTGAGATCTTTAGTTGCCCAATAAGCTTTTTGTTCTAGTTCAAGAGGTAAGTGACATGCCTTTCCATAAACCATTTTATATGGAGATATACCCATAGGGTTCTTATAAGTAGTTCTATAAGCCCATAGTGCATCATCAAGTTTCTTAGACCAATTCTTTCTAGATCTATTAACAATCTTTTTCAAAATCAACATTATTCACTGGTACAGCGAGGTGCTATACAAACGGTTTTTAACCCCTTTCTGTGATGACATTTTGAACCGTCGCCAAGTGAGTGACTGCAATAGGGGGGGTCCTTCCCAACGACCCAGAAACCGTCGGGGATAGGGAGCCTTGATGCATACAGTTGTGCCAATAAAACTATTTCTGATATCTCAAATATCCCAAACGCTTCATCCTTGCTACTCGTTTGTGCTCGCATTGCCATCGCAGTCGGAGTTCTATGGTTTTACCTAAAACCAGGCGTAGTCCAGGCACAGGATATTTCCAGGCACATACCAAATTGGTTCTACGTTTATGATGACTGGCACATCAGAAACAGTTCATGACTGTAATCCGTGTATGATTGGTCGACAATCACACACATTTAGTTTTCCAGCATCGTTTGTGATATCGTATGACATCACAGACGCTTTGCAAATGGCAACTATGTGAATGGTTACACATGTTTCCTCTCCATGAACAGTGTTGGATTATGATGTATATCACACACGCTGTGCTATATAGACCGTGTGTGCCGTAATGATGTGCTGTGGGGACCCCGACCCATAAGTCGAGACCATCGAGTGCACGTGTACAATGATCGCAGAGATCAATGCTCACTGAACACGCAGAAGCCGAATAACCAGACTCTTACATCCATACATACCATCTTACACAAATTATGACCATTATGGTCAAGTCTTACATAGATAAAGCCTTAAGGGTTGAACATCTGATAAAATATAAGCAACGGAAATCTTCGTCAATAAGTAGAACCCATGCCATTTGCCTTAACCCTACAGGCATTCTGACTGGGAAGCATCCTAGTTCGCATGTTCGTCACCAAAGAACTCTACCTCGAACTCCTGCTCTTCCATGCTTGGCCAATTAAATAACCAGTGGCAAGCCAATGAGTACTTTGAATGTACTCGCAAGCAACCCATATTTTTGGATCAAGGTAACAATGCATGATGTAACAACAAGTAGGAAACCTAGCCTCAAGCTAGTTGAAATTTTTTAACAACATGTCTTATCAACTTGTACAACATGCATCAATGGAGTCATGTGAACAGGTTACAGATATCAACATAAATAGAGTTTGGACAACTCTATCTTAATCAACACATAAAGTCTTTACTTGACCCATGCAACTTACACATACCAATTTTGTAAAATTCTATACATAGTTTAAGTAGCACTACCCAACTGTCCTTGACCGCGGGCACATCTATTCGAATAGTTTGACACTCTACAGAGGTTGTGCACTTTACCCACAAGAATCGGGAAGCTTTTGTGTCATCCATGATCCCACAATACCTCAAATACTCGGGGGAAGCACCCGATCACCATCTTTCCCTAGGCGATACTAATACAGGGTCCACTCGTTGGTACACGGCCCTCGTGATAAGATTTTGGGATGCTGCCCATTTCATTATCATGCATACATGAAGTGACCAACGGTGTGTCCGGTGACCTGTGAAAACAGTCATGGCCGCCTATCCAAGCACGACCCCATCCCAAGAGTGACCTCATGTCACCCCTGTCACTAGTAATGCGGGCACCATGCTAGTATCGAACTAGGTAATTAACAATGCCCCGTCCCATAAGGGGTAGAGTGGTTGCACATGTTTGGTTGGGACGGTAATCATACCTTAAATCTAATCCATCATTTACACACACAAATGCTTGCTCTGGTACACCACTTCTTCCTCAAGTGGTAACCTAGTTCAACATCACCCACGGGCATTAGCGGCACCCGGTGGGGTTTTCGAAAGAATGCAACCCCAAGGGGATCATGGCATACATGCAACATCAAGCGTCAATACCAAGTGTTTTTCATCGCATCTCTAGCACTAGGTAGAGCTACGAACATGCAAGTACCAATGGACATGCATCAATGTAACGACTATATCAAGCTCATAATCAACCACAAGGTAGAGGGTGAGCGGTGAGGATAAGAGGGCACGGGGAGGCTTTATATAGCCGACCCATGGCTCACCGTGGACTAGTGTGCCGGCGAGGTTGTTGCCGTCGCTGTGGGTCACGGGGGCTCATGCGGGCGTGTTTGGGGCCCTTGTGGAGGAGGTCTATGACCAAGGGAAGGAAGAGAGAGAGAAAGAAAGAGAGAGAGAGAGAGAGAGAGAGAGAGGAAGCGTCAGGGCATCGCGCGTGTGAGCATGCCCATTGGGGATCTCCGGCGGCCGGCGCGTGTGCGATTAGGGGTAGGAGGAGGGAGAAGGAGGAGGGGGCCGACCAGCTGCCGTGTTGTGGACGCCAAGGCGCATCATCGTGCGCGCTGGGGAGGCCCAAGGTGGCTGGAGGTAGTTGGCAGGGGGCGGCTATAGTGTGGGAGTGCACTGTAGCATGATCCAGAGTCCCGGTGTGGCTGGCATGGCCATTTTTTGGCAAAGTGGGTGCGGCCAAGTGTGTCTGGTAGCTCTAGGGGGGAGTAAAGAATGTGGGGAGGAGATTTGGATGCTCTGGAGAGCCACTAGAGTGAGGAGGGAGGTGAGGAAGAGAAAGAAGTTGCTGTCCAGGGAGGTAAATGGGGGTGTTCTACCCCTCAATCATTGAGCAATGGCCATGGGAGAGTTATTGGAGGTACAAGAGGACTAGGAGGGGCTGTGGTAAAATTTTGACCCCATGGAGATTAGTGATAGAGGTCAAAGTGATGATTTTGGAAAATTGGCAGAAGGTGTTTGATGTTGGTTTGGGAAAGTAGATGAATTCCTCTTGGCATGAGACTTGACAAGGTCAAATGGCATGAATAAATAAGGTGTTCCACAAAGTTTGAGTCCATTTGGGTAAAGTTGCCAATGCAACTTTTGTAAACCCTAGAAATCAACAGAAATGAGTTTTCCAAGATCTAGTCATGCAAAACTATTCCCCTTGATGCACCACTTGGTGTAGTGTCATCATTTAGGGTTTAGAGCATGTCCACAAAGTCTGAGAGCAAAAGAAGAAAGTTGACAATGTAAAGTTGTTCAAACTTGGATCTGGACAGAGAGGGTTTTGGGGCACTTTTGTGAACCAAAACTATTTGGATTGGGATGAAACTTTGCAAGATCATCACATTAGTCATGTGTGACTTGCTAGAATTTTCTTGGAATTTTTACAGAATATTCCCTTTGTAAATATTTCAAAAGCTTGAAATATACAGAAGGGTTTTTTGAGGGATTTGACTAATATTTTGAACATGACCATGTGTTGAAACTCTTATATATGGACAATATATGTCCACTTAGCTTCCCTAAATTTTCTCAAATATTTTTAAAACATTAAAACAATTCTAACCTATTAAAGACCATTTCTGGCCTAAAGGAAAAGCCTTCAAATAAACTACAAAAATAACTTTTAAAATTATATTTTTGTTGTTTATGGGAGTCCTATACCTAATAGGAATCAAACATACTTTTTGAAATATTTTTCATACCCCAAATCAAGTACTTGTAGTGCAAACTTGAATTCAGGATTTTTTAGAAAACTAAATTTAGAAAATACATTTTGGCCAAATTATTTTTGTAAGAAAATTCTATACTGTACTATACACATGGCATGATCATTGGACAGAAGTTTAGAGCAAGGGGTTGAAGTATAGGAGGTGGAGCTGTGTTGACTTTAAAGAGCACTTGAAATCATAGAGAGAATTCCAACTCAAATTAAAAAGCCAAATAATGAAAAAGTTTTTGTTGGTCCAAATTTTCATGCAAATAACATGTTACAAAATGCAGGGTGTGATAGACCTACCATCCTTACAAGAATCTCGTCCCCGAGATTCCTAAACTAGGCTTTAAAGAGATATGGAAACTCAGATCTAATGTAGTCTTCATGTTCCCAGGTTGCTTCTGCTTCAGTGTGGTTGTTCCATTGGACCTTGAGGTACTTGATGGTGGTGCTTCGAGTACGTCAATCTGCTTCTTCCAACATGTAGATGGGCCTCTCATGGTAGGTCAGATCAGGCTGAAGGTCAATGGCTTGATGATCGATGTCCTTGTAGAGATCAGGCTTATCTGGAACTTGGAGACACTTACAGAGTTGTGACAAATGGAACACGCTGTGCACATCGGATAGTTCAGGAGGCAGTTCGAATTAGTAAGAAACTTCTCCTTGTCTTGTGGTGATCTTGAAGGGGCCAATAAACCATGATGTGAGCTTCCCCTTAACGTGGAAACGCTTAGTCCCCTTGAGAGGAGTGACTCGCAGGTACACATGGTCTCCAACGTGGAAGCTCACTTGTCGGCGACGAGTGTCAGCATAGCTCTTTTGTTGTGACTTTGCTACCTTCAGACGCTCTCGGATCAGCTGAACTTGCTCTTCAGCTTTGCGGAGAACATCAGGTCCAAAGACTAGACCTTCTCCTGTTTCTGACCAATTGAGGGGTGTGCGACACTTGTGTCCATACAACACCTCAAATGGTGCCATCTGGAGACTTGATTGATAACTATTGTTATAGGAGAATTCGACGAATGGAAGGCGATCTTCCCACTTATCTCCATATGATAGGATACAAGCTCAGAGCATGTCTTCGAGTATCCGATTCACTCGTTCTGTCTGGCCTCCGGTCTGCGGGTGGAAAGCAGTGCTGAAAGACAACTTGGTTCCCATGGCCTCTTGGAACTTCTTCCCGAACCTTGAGGTAAACTGGGTTGCTCGATCTGACAAAATCTCCTTAGGAACACCATGAAGACTTACGATTATGTCGATGTAAAGAGTTGCCAGCAGGTTGCCATCATAGGTAGTCTTGACATGAATAAATGGGCTACCTTTGTCAAATGGTCGATTATAACCCAGATGGAGTCATGATCCTTATTTGATTTGGGTAATCTAGTGATGAAATCCATTCCGACTTTATCCCATTTACGCTCGGGAACCTTGAGTGATTAGAGCAATCCAGCAGGTCCCTGATATTCAGCATTGACCCATTGGCATACATTACACTTCGCAACATAGGTGGCAATCCCCCTTTTCATCCCGTGCCACCAGAATCTCTCCTTCAGGTCTTGATACATATTGGTTCCTCCAGGATGGATGGAATACAGGGTGTCATTATCTTTTTGCAAGATCAAGTTCTTGAGCTCAATTTGTTGGGAACGCAAATGCGATTTCCAAGGCACACAACTTCTTGCTTATCCTTTGAGAATCTTGGGGCTTTGCCTGCCTTGATCTTCCTCTTGATGCCTTCAATACTCTCGTGTTCCTTCTGAGCTTCCTTAACATCATCCATCAAGTTAGGCTTGACTTCGAGGTTGGCCAAATATCCTAGTGCAACCCGTTCCAATCCGAAGCTTTCAAGTTCTTCATACAAGGCAGCTAGCCTTTCCTTAATCATAGCGTTCAAGGAATAAGCCTTTCATCTTAAGGCATCTGCTACCACATTAGCCTTTCCCGGGTGGTATTGAACACTAAGGTCATAATCCTTGATCAACTCTAGCCATCTTCTCTGCCTCGTGTTCAATTCCTTTTGAGTGAAGATATACTTTAGACTCTTATGATCGGTGTATATCTCCCACCGCTTCCCTAGGAGGTAATTCTGCCATGTCTTCAGGGCATGAACCACTGCTAGTAATTCAAGGTCATGCGTAGCATAGTTCACTTCATGAGGCCGTAGCTGCCTTGAAAGGTAAGCTACAACTCTGCCCTCTTGCATCAGAACACTTCCCAGTCCGGTTCGTGAGGCATCACAATATATCACAAATTCCTTGTGAATATCAGGTGTGGCCAGAACTGGGGTGGTGGTCAATCTCTTCTTTAGTTCCTGGAAGCTTTCTTTGCACTTCGGCGTCCACTCAAACTCCTTGTCCTTCTTCAAGAGCTGAGTCATAGGTCGGGCAATGCTTGAGAATCCTTCGACGAACTTGCGGTAATATCCCGTGAGTCTGAGGAAGCTTCTAACTTCCTTCACATTGCTCGGGGTCTGCCATTCAGTCACGACTTGAATCATGGTGGGATCCACTGACAATCCTTCGGAAGTCAATACATGACCCACGAATCCAACTTCATGCAGCCAAAATTCGCACTTGCTGCACTTGGCATAAAGCTGGTGCTCTCGAAGCTTATCTAGGACCATTCTCAAGTGTTGCTCATGCTATTCTTCAAACTTGGAAAAGATGAGTATGTCATCAATCAAGACGACAACAAACTTGTCCAGGTACTCCATGAAAACTTTGTTCATGAGGTACATGAAGTAGGCAGGGGCATTGGTTAACCCAAATTACATGACCTTGTACTCATACAAGCCTTGGGGTCTAATCTTTACCTGATAGTACCCAGACCTGAGATCGATCTTGGAAAACACCTTGGCACCATTCAGCTGATCAAACAAGTGTTCAATCTTGGGGAGTGGATACTTGTTATTGATTGTGACTTCATTAAGGGAACGACTGTCAACACATAACCGGATGGTACTGTCCCTCTTTTCCACAAAAAGAGTAGGTGATCCCGAAGGTGAGGCACTAGGGCAGATGAATCCTTTCCTCAACTGCTCAATGATACGTCTCTGTCATACCTATAATTTTTGATTGTTCCATGCCAATATTATTCAACTTTCATATACTTTTGGCAACTTTTTATACTATTTTTGGGACTAACATATTGATCCAGTGCCCAATGCCAGTTCCTGTTTGCTGCATGTTTTATGTTTCGCAGAAGCCCAATATCAAACGGAGTCCAAACGGGATAAAAACGGATGGAGAATTATTTTGGAATATTTGTGATTTTTGGAAAGTAAAATCAACGCGAGACGGTGCTCGAGGGGGCCAGGAGATAGGGGGTGCGCCCCAGGGAGGTAGGCGCGCCCTGGACTCTCCTGGCCCCCTGTAAGGAGGTGGACTCTCTTCTTTTGCCGCAAGAAAGCTAATTTTATGAGAAAGATCTGGGCGAAAGGTTCACCCCAATCGGAGTTACGGATCTCCGGATATAAAAGAAACGGTGAAGGGGCAGAATCTGAGAACACATAAACAGAGAGAGACAGAGAGATAGATCCAATCTCGGTGGGGCTCTCGCCCCTCCCACGCCATGGGAGCCAAGGACCAGAGGGGAAACCCTTCTCCCATCTAGGGAGAAGGTCAAGGAAGAAGAAGAATAAGAAGGGGGGCTCTCTCCCCCTTGCTTCCGGTGGCGCCAGAACGCTGCGGGGGCCATCATCATCACCGCGATCTTCACCAACACCTCCGCCATCTTCACCAACATCTCCATCACCTTCCCCCATCTATATTCAGCGGTCCACTCTCCCGCAACCCGATGTACCCTCTACTTGAACATGGTGCTTTATGCTTCATATTATTGTCCAATGAAGTGTTGCCATCCTATGATGTCTAAGTAGATTTTCGTTGTCCTACCGGTGATTGATGAATTTCTATGATTGGTTTGAATTGCATGTTTTATTATTGGTGCTGTCCTATGGTGCTCTCCGTGTCGCACAAGCGTGAGGGATTCCCGCTGTAGGGTTTGCAATATGTTTATGATTTGCTTATGGTGGGTGGCATGAGTGACAGAAGCACAAATCCGAGTAAGTAGGTTGTTTGCGTATGGGATAAAGGGGACTTGATGCTTTAATGCTATGGTTGGGTTTTACCTTAATGATCTTCTGTAGTTGCGGATGCTTGCTAGAGTTCTAATCATAAGTGCATATGATCCAAGAAGAGAAAGTATGTTAGCTTATGCCTCTCCCTCAAATAGAATTGCAATAGTGATTACCGGTCTAGTAACGTAGTCAATTGCTTAGGGACAATTCCACAACTCCTACCACCACTTTTCCACACTGGCTATATTTACTTTATTGCTTCTTTATCTAAACAGCCCCTGTTTTTTATTTACGTGTTCTTTATTATCTTGCAAACCTATCCAACAACACTTGGAAAGTCCTTCTAGTTTCATACTTATTCTAGGTAAAGCGAACACTAAGCTTGCATAGAGTCGTATTAGTGGTAGATATGACTTGAGAGAATATTTGTTCTACCTTTAGCTGCTCATTGGGTTCGACACTCTTACTTATCGAAAGAGGCTACAATTATTCCGTATACTTGCGGGTTATCAAGACCTTTTTCTGGCGCTGTTGCCGGGGAGTCATAGCGTGGGGTGAATATTCTCGTGTGTGCTTGTTTGCTTTTATCACTAAGTAATTTTTATTTGTTTTTCTTAGTTGTTCTTTATATTTAGTTATGGATATGGAACACGAAATACCAAAAAAATTAGGTGTACTTGCTACTCATGGAGATGAGGAACCTCTTAAAACTCTCGATGCTCATTATGTTCAAGATATTATGTACTACTTTGATAATCCTGAGAAAACCCCATTCAACTTTATAATGGGAGTAACGTTGGATCAACGTGAATACTTTAGGGATTATCGCTTGACACAAAAAGGGAAACTATTATGGGATCAAATTTATATGTTGTGTTGGTATGCTCGGGATCTATGCTTGAGATGATTATAATTGTTGCTCTAGGATGAAGGCTCCACACCTTCCCTTTTCATGCAAATTTAATGATAATAAAACCTTAGATTCTTATGCTAATGGTATATATGATTAATATCATGTTGAACAAATTGCAGAATTTGTTGCTTTTAAGGTTGCTTATGAAATTGAATCTTTGTTTGAAAAATATGAAACTTTTGATGATGATGTTTATAGGCCTGAAAATTTTGCTATATTGAAATATTGCTATGAGAATTATGAATATAATTCCAATATTGACGCTTTTATTGAGAAAGTCTCCGCCGTCCAAGAAGAGACTAATATTTTGCAGGAAGCTATGGAAGAAGAAATTGATGAAACTGTGAGCTCATTGGATGAAAAAGATGATGAGGAGAGCGAAGAACAAAAGGAGGAAGAGCGGATTGATCACCCGTTCCCACCTTCTAATGAGAGTAACTCTTCAACTCATACATTGTTTAATTCCTCTTCGTGCTTACCGAAGGATGGTTGCTATGATGATTGCTATGATCTCATTGATTCTCTTGAAATATCCCTTTTTGATGATACTTGCTATGCTTGTGGCCAAGATGCCAATATGAATTATGCTTATGGAGATGAACTTGCTATAGTTCCTTATGTTAAACATGAAATTGTTGCTATTGCACCCACGCATGATAGTCCTATTATCTATTTGAATTCTCCCGACTACACTATATCACAGAAGTTTGTGCTTATTAAGGATTATATTGATGGGTTGCCTTTTACCGCTACACATGATGATTTTGATAGATATAATATGCATGTTCTTGATGCTCCCACTTGCAATTATTATGAGAGAGGAACTATATATCCACCTCTCTATGTTTCCAATATGATAAAATTGCAAGAAACTACTTATACTATGCATTGGCCTTTACTATGTGTGCATGAATTGTTCTTTTATGACATGCTGATGCATAGGAAGAGAGTTAGACTTTGTTGTTGCATGATATATGTTACTTTGTGCTCACTACTAAATTATAAATCATTGTTAATTAAAATTGTCTTTGATATACCCTGGGATCCAGGTGGATTCATTACTTGAGCACTATATGCCTAGCTTAATGGCTTTAAAGAAAGCGCTGCTTGGGAGACAACCCGGAAGTTTTAGAGAGTCATTTATTTCTGTTGAGTGCTTTCATATAGTTTAAGAACAAAAAAATAAAGAGGGGAACCCAAAACTTTTCAAAAAGGAAAGTGAAAGTGAGAAAGACAAGCATTGTTGAAGTGGGAGCTAGCCTTGAACTTTGTTCATGCTCACGGAAACTTTGTGAATCTTAATTACAGAAAATTTTCAACAAAAATAATTATCCCCTTGTACAATTCCATTCTATTATAAAAATAATGTGCCAAGGTTTGCCTTTAGGTTGTTTACAATGCTTGTTGGTTTGTACGGTGCAGGACAGAAACTTTGGCTGTAGTGCGGGATTTTACATTTTTAACTAGAACGTCAAATGGTTCTGATTCTTTTTGTACTGTATTTATGTAGAACTTGTTTATTTTTACTAATTTTTTTAGAAGTTTTGGGGTACCATAAGTATGGTGAATGTTCAGATTGCTACAGACTGTTCTTTTTTTGACAGATTCTGTTTTTGATGCATAGTTTGCTTGTTTTGATGAATCTATCAATTTCTATCAGTGGATTAAGCCATGAAAAAGTTATGTTACAGTAGACACAATGAAAAAACAAAATATGAATTGGTTTGCAACAGTACTTAGAGTAGTGATTTGCTTTATTATACTAATGGATCTTACCGTGTTTCTTGTTGAAGTTTTGTGTGGATGAAGTGTTTGATCGAGGAGGTCTCGATATGAGGAAAAGGAAGAGAGGCAAGAGCTCAAGCTTGGGGATTCCCAAGGTATCCCAAGTAAATATTCAAGGAGACTCAAGAGTCTAAGATTGGGTATGCCCCGGAAGGCATCCCCTCTTTCTTCAACAAGTATCGGTACGTTTTCGGATTCGTTTCGTTCATGCGATATGTGCAAGTCTTGGAGCATCTTTTGCATTATTTTTCAATTTTCTTTTATGCACCATGATGGTATGAGAAAGTCCTTGGTTGATTTATAGAATGCTCATTGCACTTCACTTAAATCTTTTGAGTATGGCTTTATAGAATGCTTCATGTGCTTCACTTATATCATTTGAAGTATGGATTGCATGTTTCTCTTCACATAGAAAACCGCCATTTGTAGAATGCTCTTTTGCTTCACTTATATTTGTTAGAGCGTGGGCATATATTTTGTAGAAAGAATTAAACTCTCTTGCTTCACTTATATCTATTCAGAGAGATTACAGGAATTGGTCATTCACATGGTTAGTCATAAAATCCTACATAAACTTGTAGATCATTGAACATGATATGTTTGATTCCTTGCAATAGTTTTGCGATATAAAGATGGTGATATTAGAGTCATGCTAGTGGGTGGTTGTGGATTGTAGAGACACTTATGTTGAGGTTTGCAAGTCCCGTAGCATGCACATATGGTAACCATTGTGTGAAAAATTTGAAGCATGGGGTGTTTCTTTGATTGTCTTCCTTATGAGTGCGGTCGGGGACGAGCGATGGTCTTTTACTACCAATCTATCCCCCTAGGGGCATGCGTAGTTGTACTTTGCTTCGAGGGCTAATAAACTTTTGCAATAAGTATATGAGTTCTTTATGACAATGTGAATCCATGGATTATACACACTTTTACCTTTCCATCATTGCTAGCCTCTTCGGTACCGTGCATTGCCCTTTCGAGAGTTGGTGCAAACTTCACCGGTGCATCCAAACCCCGTGATATGATACACTCTATCACACATAAGCCACCTTATATCTTCCTTAAAACAGCCACCATACCTACCTATCATGGCATTTCCATAGCCATTCTGAGATATATTGCCATGCAACTTCCATCATCATCATGTACATGACTTGAGCATTTATTGTCATATTGCCTTGCATGATCGTAAGATAGCTAGCATGATGTTTTGATGTCATTGCTATGCTAGATCGTTGCACATCCCGGTACACCGCCGGAGGCATTCATATAGAGCCATATCTATGTTCTAGTATCGAGTTGTAATATTGAGAAGTAAGTAAATAAAAGTGTGATGATCATCATTATAGAGCATTGCCCCATGAAAAAAAATAAAAAAATAAAAAAGGAAAGGCCAAAGAAGCCTAAATAAAAAAGGGGGCCAAAGAAGCCCACCCAAAAAAAGAGAAAAAGAAAAAAAGAAAAAGAAAAGGGGCAATGTTACTATCCTTTTACCACACTTGTGCTTCAGATTAGCACCATGTTCTTCATATAGAGGGTCTCCTATATTATCACTTTCATATACTAGTGGGAATTTTCATTATAGAACCTGGCTTGTATATTCCAACAATGAGCTTCCTCAAATGCCCTAAGTCTTCATTAGCAAGCAAGTTGGATGCACACCCACTTAGTTTCTTTTGTTGAGGTTTCATACACTTATAGCTCTTAGTGCATCCGTTGCATGGCAATCCCTACTCCTCGCATTGACATCAATTGATGGGCATCTCCATAGCCCGTTGATTAGCCGCGTGGATGTGAGACTTTCTCCCCTTTTGTCTTCTCCACATAAACCTCCACCATCATATTCTATTCCACCTATAGTGCTATATCCATGGCTTGCACTCATGTATTGCGTGAAGGTTGAAAAAGCTCAAGCGCGTTAAAAAGTATGAACCAATTGCTCGGCTTGTCATCGAGGTTGTGCATGATGGGGGCATTTTGTGTGACGCAAATGAAGCATGGCCAAACTATATGATCTTGTACGGATAAGCTTGCTTTGGCCTTGTTGTTTTGAAAAGACATGATTGCTTTATTAGTACGCTCGAATTATTATCGTTTTTTATGTCAAATGATAGACTATTGCTTTGAATCACTCGTGTCTTAATAGTCATGCCATGATTAGATATATGATCAAGATTATGCTAGGTAGCATTCCACATCAAAAATTATCTTTTTTATCATTTACCTACTCGAGGACGAGCAGGAATTAAGCTTGGGGATGCTGATACGTCTCCGTCGTATCTATAATTTTTTATTGTTCCATGCCAATATTATTCAACTTTCATATACTTTTGGCAACTTTTTATACTATTTTTGGGACTAACATATTGATGCAGTGCCCAGTGCCAGTTCCTGTTTGTTGCATGTTTTATGTTTCGCAGAAACCCAACATCAAACGGAGTCCAAACGGGATAAAAACAGACGGAGAATTATTTTGGAATATTTGTGATTTTTGGAAAGTAAAATCAACGCGAGACGGTGCCCGAGGGGGCCAGGAGATAGGGGGCGCGCCCCAGGGAGGCAGGTGCGCCCTGGACTCTCCTGGGCCCCCCGTAAGGCGGTTGACGCTCTTCTTTTGCCACAAGAAAGCTAATTTTATGAGAAAGATCTGGGCGAAAGGTTCACCCTAATCGTAGTTACAGATCTCCGGATATAAAAGAAACGGTGAAGGGGAAGAATCTGAGAACGCAGAAACAGAGAGAGACAGAGAGATAGATCCAATCTCGGAGGGGATATCGCCCCTCCCACGCCATGGGAGCCAAGGACCAGAGGGGAAACCATTCTACCATCTATGGAGAAGGTCAAGGAAGAAGAATAAGAAGGGGGGCTCTCTCCCCCTTGCTTCCGGTGGCGCCGGAACACCGCCGGGGGCCATCATCATCACCGCGATCCTCACCAACACCTCCGCCATCTTCACCAACATCTCCATCACCTTCCCCCATCTATATTCAGCGGTCCACTCTCCCGCAACCCGTTGTACCCTCTACTTGAACATGGTGCTTTATGATTCATATTATTGTCCAATGAAGTGTTGCCATCCTATGATGTCTGAGTAGATTTTCATTGTCCTACCGGTGATTGATGAATTTCTATGATCGGTTTGAATTGCATGTTTTATTATTGGTGTTGTCCTATGGTGTTGCGCAAGCGTGAGAGATTCCTGCTGTAGGGTTTGCAATATGTTTATGATTTTCTTATGGTTGGTGGCGTGAGTGACAGAAGTACAGACCCGAGTAAGTAGGTTGTTTGTGTATGGGATAAAGGGGACTTGATGCTTAAATGCTATGGTTGGGTTTTACCTTAATGATCTTTAGTAGTAGCGGATGCTTGCTAGAGGTCCAATCATAAGTGCATATGATCCAAGAAGAGAAAGTATGTTAGCTTATGCCTCTCCCTCAAATAGAATTGCAATAGTGATTACCGGTCTAGTAACGTAGTCAATTGCTTAGGGACAATTCCACAACTCCTACCACCACTTTTCCACACTCTCTATATGTACTTTATTGCTTCTTTATCTAAACAGCCCCTAGTTTTTATTTACGTGTTTTTTATTATCTTGCAAACCTATCCAACAACACTTGCAAAGTCCTTCTAGTTTCATAATTATTCTAGGTAAAGTGAACACTAAGAGTGTGTAGAGTCGTATCAGTGGTAGATAGGACTTGAGAGAATATTTGTTCTACCTTTAGCTCCTCGTTGGGTTCGACACTCTTACTTATCGAAAGAGGCTACAATTATTCCGTATACTTGCGGGTTATCACTCGACCAGTTGCTTCTTTAATTCTGCTAACTCCTCCGATCCCATTCTATAAGGCTTCTTATAGACGGGTCCTGCTCCGGGCATGAGCTCAATAATGAACTCAATGTCATGATCAGGAGGCATTCCCAGTAATTCATTAGGAAAGACAACGGGGTATTCACATACAACTGGCACTTCCTCCAATCCAACTTCTGTTAGATAGTTGACTTGGGTGACTTGGGCAGAGGAGGGGTTGGGGGTAAACTTAACTTCAACTCCTTGGTCATTGGTCACTGCGATAGTCCGGTTGGCTCAATCTAACAAGCCTTGGTGCTTGATGATCCAATCCATTCTCAAGATCACATCCAAGCCTTATGATCTTAAGATGATAAGGTCTGCTAGGGATCCTACCCTGTTAATGTTGATCCCAACTCCTTTACACCCTATCTTGGCTCTCATCTCTGCTCCGGGGGTTTGTACCACCATGGGATTATTCAAGGGTGTAGGGGTCATGCCACTTTTTAATGCAAACCTTTGGGTGACAAATGAATGTGTGGCTCCAAAATCAAACAAGACAGTTGCAGGTGCTGAGTTGACAAGGAACGTACCCAGCATGATGTCCGGGTCTTCCTGGGCTTCTTTTGCAGTGACGTGGTTCACACGCCCCTTGCCATTGTTGGGCGGGTTGCGGGGAGCTTAGTTCCTTGGTGGCATTCCGCGGCCCTGTCCTGGGTTATGTGCATTGGGGCTTGGAACATCGGGCTTCTTGTTGGGGCACACCCTTGAGATGTGTCCTGATTGACCACATCCAAAGCAAGTGACTTGGTTTGAGCTGTTGGTCTTGTTGCCACCACTATTACTGGGGTTGTTGTAAGCAGGCCTGGGGTTAGCATAGTGCTAAGGCTGATAGTTGGTGCGGGGTGCAGGAGCTCTTGGCTGCTGATAGGTTGGCATGACTGGGGCTGGTTGCCATGAGCGAGGCTTCTAGTTGCTGGAGCTACCCTTGCTGATCATCTTGCACTTACGGGTATCATCAAAAGCACGTCGCTTGTCCTCAAGCATGAGTGCCTTGTTCACCAGATCAGGAAAGGTTTGGCAGTCACACACAACAAGCGAGTACTGCAGAATCTGATTAAGGCCTTCCATGAAGCGGTCTCTTTTGGCAGCATCAATGCTGACATCCTAAGGAGCATATCTTGACAGAACACTGAACTTCTGCATTTACTCCAGTGCCACTCCTTGCTTCAGGGCTCGGAACTCGCGCTTCTTGATGGCCATTATTCCGGAAGGAATATGGGCCTTGTGGAATTCTGCCTTGAAGTCATTCCAAGTGATAGCTTGCCCAGCATGCATGACCTTGAATCCATCCCACCAAGCTCTAGCAGTTCCCCCGAGACAGTGTCAACTTGTGACCTTGACTATTGGTCACTGAAAGGTCATGGTTTTTCATTTGCGACCTTTTTGTGACCAAAAAGAGAAGGTCAAAAGCTGGCGGTCGTTAACTGACTGTAGCGAGCTTTCTTCTGGAATGGTCGAAGACGTTTATGCCAAAATATGTCCACTGTGGCGTTTTGGTCACTAGCAACCTCCCAGGCCATGTAGGCATCCAGCGTGGCAAGCTGATGTGGCACAAGATTTAGCCCGGTTCAATTCATTTTTCTACATGGGCCTAGCCCATTAATTCAGCCTTTCTATATTTTTTTCTGTCAATTTTTGGTCGAATTCATGGGCCTGGCCCAACATTGCAGCCTTTTTTATTATTGGGCCTTGGCCTTCTCATCTAAATAATTTTAATTTCCTTTTTTTATTAAATGGGTCCACCAGTCAGATGGGTCCCAGTTGTCAGGTTTGGGTCTGGTAAGTGAGTCCCATCTATCAGGCTCATATTCTTCATATTTCAACTAGTATTTAACTTGGCAGACAAAAGCACACATGATACTTCAAATAAGAGCAACCAGATCACGTTGCCAATACATATGACCATGTGTAATACAGTACTTTACAAGATCTACATGTGTAACGAGCTCTACAAGTGTGATACAATACTGCTTTACAAGAAAATGACGACATGCCGGACTCGCTGGACAACCATAGTCAAGGCTGGGAACAAACAGAATGGCAACATGGCTTCCTCTGTCAGGGCCGCCGGTGCTGCTCCTTCCCCGACGCCGCCGCACAGGTGAATTTCTTGCACAAGTGAAATTGGACTGAATCTGTAAACTTGTTTATACTCCTGGACTGTGTTTGGAATGAATTTGGAGTACAAGGAAACCAAAACAATATCTAGACTGTGTTTGGACTAAATTTGGAGTACTTCTGGACTGAATTTGGACTGAATTTAACTGAAACAATGATCAAGACAATGAATAGTACACAAAACAGGATAGTCCAGAACCATATGTGACGGACGGTACCCCAAAAATAAAGGTCTTTGGTGGGTGCTGCAAGCAGAATCAAAACAGTTACATATATCCCTAAGTATTGTTATATGTTAAAAAACTGCCAACATGACCTGTTAGGCTATTCCATTGTTTTCCAATTGGTTTCAACAAAGTGTTGTGATGTATGTGTCTTAACATAACTCCTAAGAAATGTTCACAACCTGAATTAACTACACTTTTTCTCATTGAAGTGAACACAACAGCAGTTTAATCAACAAAACCATACTTTACTAAAGAATGTATCTTCTGAATGCATAACAGGATATGTAGAGAGAGAGAGAGATCGCCTTGGCAACAACAGATGGTGCGCATCCTCGCCAGACCTGAGCAGCTTGTCCCTGGCCCTCCCCACGGGATGGTACCAAACTGCACACACACCAAGCAAGAGAGCACGCATCAGATCATATGAGAAAATGAACAAAAAATAGAGAGCACGCAAATTTTAAGCTCTGTTTACTGCAGAAATCAAGCATAGGCAGTAGTGCTGCTAGTGTTTCTTTTTGTTGGTTGTGTTGGACATGCAACTCAATTTCTGTTTGTTTCAGACTAGCAGACCAACATGGTATCCATCTAAAGTCTATAGATTGATGGAACCACATGTCTATCGACTAATCCTGCCAACAAAGCAAGACATGAACTTCTCAGTCCCTGATCAACAAATGCACCCATGAGGAAAACAAAAAGAAAGCAAACCCGCTACTAGGAAATGTCACACATCTAGTCTGCCAACTGTTGGCAGCAGAGATCTCCTGATAAATTAAGTCTTCCCCGCGTCCCCGCCCGGATACCAATGTCTTCGCCCATGTTGCCAAATTGCCAATGCAGCAAGTGTATCTAGTATTGCAAAATCATAAAACCAATTTTACGTGAACATGGAGCGTCTCCAGGTTAGGAAAGCATCTGAGGTAGGCACTTTCTTGACAGCATTGCGGACACCGAACTGCACCTCTATGGCCAAAATCTGTACACTAGGGACAATGCTCTCCTTTGTTCCAGCCTGCAATGAACCCAAGGACAGATAAACAAATTGAGATCATAGATAGATTGGCTGTATAAATAACTGACACAGCATAGCTACACATGCAAATCAGATTAGGAATAATGCTCTCCTTGTTCCTAGCTTGCAAATGCACATATATTGATCCAGATAAACTAATTGGGATGATTGATTGGGACTATTATTAACTGACACAGCACAGCTACACATGCAAATCAGATTAGGAATAATGCTCTCCTTGTTCCCAGCTTGCAAATGCACATATATTGATTCAGATAAACTAATTGGGATGATTAATTGGGACTATTATTAATTGACACAGCACAGCTACACATGCAAATCAACTTAGGGATAATCCTCTCCTTGTTCCCAGCCTACAAATGCACATATATGATATATTCACATCGAATCTAGTTCAGATCATATATATTGACATAGCAGGTAAACTAGATTAGCATTACAAGCGAGCTGCATACCATGATGACGGTGTTGCTAATCACAAACTCTTGCTCTCCTAGCTGAAGATATCCCAGCCGCTCCCTACCTCCCCCGCGAGCAGCTCCTGGATGGTCTGGGAGATGTCGGGCTTGCGGAAGCGCTTGCCCTTGAGGAGGCGGGCGATGTTCCGGTGCGGGCGGTCGGGGAGCGACCCCAGGTCGGCGAGGGAGTAGAGGAAGGGGCGGGGCATGCCCTCCACGAGGCTGGCAAAGACCAGGGAGGCCTGCTGCAAGGCGTATCAGTCGAAGGGGCAGAGCTATGCGGCGAGGTGGGGCATGGCGGCAGTGGCGGGGGAGAAGGTGAGATTTGGGGCTCTGGAGAGGACGAAGACGAGGAGGATGAGGACCGGGACAAGCAAGAGGAGGGTCCATGGAGTGGAAGAGGACGCCACGGCGGAGGAATGCCGGTGCCAGGAGGCGGCGAGCGGCGCCGGCATTGGCCGAGAGGGTGCCGGGGTTTGGGCGGGTGTAGGGTTAGGGAAGGGATGTGGCCTGGGGTGGCGATGCAGTGGGGAAGGGAGGGGGTCGGGGTGGCGATGCGATAAGGATGGGCGCGGGGAGGCCATGGATGTGGGGAGGTCGCCGCTGGCAGGTGGGATCGGGGGAGGGGGATCTGAGGGGGACGAGGGGGAACAGAAAGAATGGAGGCGGGGGCGGGGGGGGGGGTGGAAAATGTCCATGAGGACAGACCTAGGGTTTCAGCTCGGGTGGGTTTGGGCCGTTGGATCCGGAAGCATCCGACGGTGGTTGATGCGTGATCCGCGTGATATGCTGATGGACCAATCAAAACGCAGCAACAATTTGATGACTTTATAACCTTTTAAATAGGTCACGAAAAAAATCATTTTCCATTTTTTAGTGCTCAAAATGAGTTCTTTTTTGTAAAAGACCTACCAAATATTTGTTCAAATGATATTATTTATATTCTTTATATTGTTCAAAATGAGTTCTTTATACTCTTCAAAAGTTTACATCTTCGAATAGTAAACAGTATCGACAAAGGGATTTTTTATATTCTTTGCACAAAAAATCATTTTCCATTTTTCGAGTGCCCCAGATGAGGTTTTTTTGTGAAGGACCTACCAAATAATTGTTGCAAAATTATACCAAATCATTTTTATAAAATACTAGGTCATATTTAATGCACAATTGACCAAATGGTTGGGTGAAAAAAGTTTTGATCCACCTCTCGTGAAAAAGACAAATTTCCACCGATTCAGGTGGAAGCGGGTCAAATTTGAACTATAGCTACCTCGTAGTTTGTTTTTTATTTTTTCCAAAAATCATTTCTAGGTACATAAGTATCTATTTAATCATAGAAACACAAAAAAATTTCCAAGATTCAACCACTAGCTAGGAACGGTCAAGCCCGCCGTTTTGACCGCATTTTGAAACGGGCATAAAAAATTCAAAAAAAATCAAAAAATTGGAAAACCTTCGCATTGTGTCATTATATGTGACCAAGTTTCCAGGAAAAATAATAAACTTGTAATACAGTAGTTATTTTAAAAAAGTGTTCTCAGAAATGAGCTATCATGCGTGAAGATTCATGGCTTTCAAGCCAAATAATCAATCTTATGGCCACATTCGTGGCATAGTTTGTTCAAATGATCTCATATTGTGCACAAGGGTGCATCTTGGAATTCCAAACAATGTTGCCTAAGGAAGTTTTCATTTTCTTTGCACAGAATATTCATTTTCCATTTTTCGAGTGCCCAAAAGGAGGTTTTTTTGTGAAGGACCTACCAAATAATTGTTGCAAAATTAGACCAAATCATTTTTATAAAATACTAGGCCATATATAATGCACAATTGACAAAATGGTTGGGTGAAATTTGATCTACCTCTGGTGAAAAAGACAAATTGCCGTCGATTCAGCTGGAAACGGGTGAAATTTGAACTGTAGCTGCCTCATAGTTTGCTCTTTATTTTTTCCAAAAATCATTTCAAGGTACATAAGTATCTATTTAATCATAGAAACACCAAAAAAATTCCAAGATTCAACCACTAGCTAGGAACGGTCAAGGCTGCCGTTTTGACCGCATTTTGAAACGGGCATAAAAAATTCAAAAAAAATCAAAAAATTGGAAAACCTTCGCATTGTGTCATTATATGTGACCAAGTTTCCAAGAAAAATAATAAACTTGTAATACGGTAATTATTTTAAAAAAGTGTTCTCAGAAATGAGCTATCATGCGTGAAGATTCATGGCTTTCAAGCCAAATGATCAATCTTATGGCCACATTCATGGCATAGTTTGTTCAAATGATCTCATATTGTGCAAGAGGGTGCATCTTGGAATTCCAAACAATGTTTCCTAAGGAAGTTTTCATTTTCTTTGCACGGAAAATTCATTTTTCATTTTCTGAGTGCCCAAAAGGAGGTTTTTTGTGAAGGAACTACCAAATAATTGTTGCAAAATTGGACCTAATCAATTTTATAAAATACTAGGCCATATATAATGCACAATTGACAAAATGGTTGGGTGAAAAAAGTTTTGATCACCTCTGGTGAAAAGACAAATTGCCGTCGATTAGTTGGAAACGGGTCAAATTTGAACTGTAGCTGCCTCATAGTTTGCTCTTTATTTTTTCCAAAAATCATTTCTAGGTACATAAGTATCTATTAATCATAGAAACACCAAAAAAATTCCAAGATTCAACCACTAGCTAGGAACGGTCAAGCCCGCCGTTTTGACCGCATTTTGAAACGGGCATACAAAATTCAAAAAAAATCAAAAAATTGGAAAACCTTCGCATTGTGTCATTATATGTGACCAAGTTTCCAGGAAAAATAATAAACTTGTAATACAGTAATTATTTTAAAAAAGTGTTCTCAGAAATGAGCTATCATGCGTGAAGATTCATGGCTTTCAAGCCAAATGATCAATCTTATGGCCACATTCATGGCATAGTTTGTTCAAATGATCTCATATTGTGCAAGAGGGTGCATCTTGGAATTCCAAACAATGTTTCCTAAGGAAGTTTTCATTTTCTTTGTACGAAAAATTCATTTTTCATTTTCTGAGTGCCCAAAAGGAGGTTTTTTGTGAAGGAACTACCAAATAATTGTTGCAAAATTGGACCTAATAAATTTTATAAAATACTAGGCCATATATAATGCACAATTGACAAAATGGTTGGGTGAAAAAAGTTTTGATCTACCTCTGGTGAAAGAGACAAATTGCCGTTGACTTAGTTGGAAACGGGTCAAATTTGAACTGTAGCTGCCTCATAGTTTGCTCTTTATTTTTTCCAAAAATCATTTCTAGGTAAATAAGTATCTATTAAATCATAGAAACACCAAAAAAATTCCAAGATTCAACCACTAGCTAGGAACGGTCAAGCCCGCCGTTTTGACCGCATTTTGAAACGGGCATACAAAATTCAAAAAAAATCAAAAAATTGGAAAACCTTCGCATTGTGTCATTATATGTGACCAAGTTTCCAGGAAAAATAATAAACTTGTAATACAGTAATTATTTTAAAAAAGTGTTCTCAGAAATGAGCTATCATGCGTGAAGATTCATGGCTTTCAAGCCAAATGATCAATCTTGTGGCCACATTCATGGCATAGTTTGTTCAAATGATCTCATATTGTGCACGAGGGTGCATCTTGGAATTCCAAACAATGTTGCCTAAGGAAGTTTTCATTTTCTTTGCACGGAAAATTCATTTTTCATTTTCCGAGTGCCCAAAAGGAGGGATTTTTGTGAAGGAACTACCAAATAATTGTTGCAAATTGGACCTAATAAATTTTATAAAATACTAGGCCATATATAATGCACAATTGACAAAATGGTTGGGTGTTAAAATTTTTGATCCACCTTTGGTGAAAAAGACAAATTGCCGTCGATTCAGATGGAAGCGGGTCAAATTTGAACTGCAGCTGCCTCATAGTTTGCTCTTTATTTTTTCCAAAAATCATTTCTAGGTAAATAAGTATATATTTAATCAGAAATACATGGTTTGATGGCGAGACATCGAGGTTTGGACGGTGGCCGAGGGCCCTAACTCTAGAGCGCGTAAGCTCGCATGCCCGCCGCGTGGTCACCGCGTGACCGTGGTGTTGCCATGTGTTCTGGGCGGCCTAGGCATGTCTAGTGGGTTGGGCACTCCCCAGGTAGGTGCTAGGAATAAAATCACAACATAATATTCTCACGAGGAGACCGATCGATGCTCAAACATGAATAAGCAGCCAAGTGTTTGATTTGCGGTACAGAAAATGCACATGGCTAATGGGCGTGAGTTTTGGCTGAGGATTATCAGTTACTAAGAAGACCGTCTTCACAAATTTTCAGCTCAAAAGGAGGAGCCTATGTGGTACTTGCTTTGCAAACTACCACACTGGACATAAATACGAATGTTGAAGCTCGGCTCAAAATAATGAATGGATTGAGCTGTCATTTGGTGGAGGATGGTTATATGGTCATAGAAGTGGTACTTCCTTCACTAACTCTTGTTCTGAACAAAATAGGAAAATGAATATTTTTGAATTATTTTTGAACTAGGCAAGGAAGGTTTTTACATATTTGATGAAGATATGACCCAAAGAGTTTATGAGACTTTTTTGGGAATTTTGGGAATGACAGAAATATAGGTTGCTTCACAACCTAGGGCAAAAACTGCCACATGGACATGACACATAGGCAAAACTGATGAGGTGGCGCATAGTCATAGCAACCCACCACAATTTACAAGGCTATGACCATCTATATTAGTCGTTAACAACTAGAAATAAGGCAGTGGACTAGCGCTGTTTGCTTTATGACCTTTTCGTGTAAGGAAATATGACCTTTCTGACCAAAATGGTCGCAATGGTTTAGGGTTTGGAGCCCCTCGAACAGCTTTTGACCAATTGGTCTGAAATGGTCATAGATCTATGACCAATTCTTCTAGGGTCACTGACAGAAGGTCCCTAGTTGACATATTTCTTGTAGTGTAAGCCACCTTCTCACGGCCTTCAGTGCAGCTGACTAGTTCCAATAGATCCTCAATGGTGCGGACCCAATCATCTGCATCCAGGGGTTCAACAGTCTTGATGAAGGTGGGTGGTGCATGCTTCTTGAACTCAGCCAACATGGAATCCATTGTCGTTCCCTGCCGGCTGGCGGTTGTTGGTGGCAGCTTGGGAAATCATATAGAGGGCTGCAGCGTTGGCTTGGCGTTCCTCTCGGAAGGCTTGGAGAAGCTAAGCCATGTCCATGTTCGAAGGTGGCAGCGGTGGTGGAGCTTGTCCTTGGGTTTGGTCCTGACTGGCTCCTCCTTAGGTGGATCCTCCGGTTCCTTGCTGCTGGGTAGAGTTACCAGTACGCGTTACAACAGGCATCCTATTGGAGCGGTCAAGGTCTCATAATTTGGAAATGTGAGGGGAAAGCAAGATAGATTGGGTTCCTAGTAAGGGGGTTGGTATGACACAAGTTGTTTTTATGCAAGGGCCAAAAGGGCCAAACACATTCATTAAGAAATCAAAATAGGCGATGTAGTCGTTTACATGTTCCTGAAGGAAGAGTACGACTTCCATCAAGCACATCCAAAAGGAAACACAACACTACATGGTTTCATTTAAACCATTACATGGACTCGACTTCACATAGGGGATACACGACCTATCCTACCTTAGGGTTACGGACTAGCACAACCCTAGTCTAGAGTGGTGCCTATATGGTGGAATGCTCGGTCATGTACTCTGGCTCTTCTAGGTCTTCCTCCTTGTCGTCATCAGTCTGACTTCCTTCATTTCTCGAAGCAGTGGGGGAGTGGAGGATCTCAACACGGCATTGCTTTGCCGGTGGTGTGATGAAGAGCTTGCAGTAGTCCCTTGACGTTATTCGGTGTTGCTGGGGTGGTTCTCCATCCTTGGTAGGTGCATATACTGGGGGCTTTCCGCCTCGATATGCGACTACGGGTTGTCCAGGGGGAGCTCCTTCCTTCTTGATCCTATCCATCTTCCCTTGCGCTTGGCGAAGAAGTGCCTTGGTCTCATGGAGTTCCTTTCGGAGCTCCATTGACTCTGAGGCCAAGTGTTGTGCCAAGCTGTTGGCACAAAGGCTGAAGTAGGTCTAGAATCGGAGTGGAAGTCCTTCCTCGAGTGGTGGAGCTGGTGCGCTGCTCTCGTCCTCACCCTCCTTCGGATGAGTCAAGAAGCGGGTTGCTAACTCGTCTGCCATTTCTAGAAAAAGGTCTTGAAGGTGAGTGAGTGCCTTGAGTGTTGCCGTCTCGATGGCAAGGACCATTGTTTCCATATGTGGTCCCTCGAAGAACCAACTTGTTGGAGGGTCATTAGCCTTCATGATTACTTCCACAAGGTATTCCGTCTCGGTGTCATTGATCCAATGCTCATGGTAGGTGAAAATGGGGGCTCAGTGAAACTGGCAGTTCCGGAGGCTATCCTCGAGAAGCACAGGGAATCTGGTGGTCAGGAAGTCTTCGAGTACGGCAACCATCTACAAAGATTGAATGGGAGAGGTCAATAAGGGAAATATATCTTAGGTTTGGTAAATTTAGAAAAGAAGAGGAATGTAGAGGGTTTGCAAAATGGTTTTTGCCCTAACTAACGACCACGCTAACTAAGGCTTCCTACAGTCAGGATGGCACTGATACTAGCTCTGTGGGGACCCCGACACATAAGTCGAGTCCATCGAGTGCACGTGTAGAGTGATCCCAGAGATCAATGCTCACTGAACACACATAAGCTGAATAAAAAGAGTCTTACATCCATACATACCATCTTATACAAATTATGACCATTATGGTCAAGTCTTACATAGATAAAGCCTTAAGGTCTGAACATCTGATAAAACATAAGCAGCGGAAATCTTCGTCGATAAGTAGAACCCATGCCATCTGCCTTAACGGTGCACGCATTCTGACGGGGAAGCGTCCTAGTTCGCATGTTCGTCACGAAAGAACTCTTCCTCGAACTCCTGCTCTTCCTTGTGTGGCCTATTAAATAACCAGTGGCAAGCCAATGAGTACTTTGAATGTACTCGCAAGCAACCCATGTTTTTGGATCAAGGTAACAATGCATGATGTAACGACAAGTAGGCAACCTAGCCTCAAGCTAGTTGGAAATTTTGAACAACATGTCTTATCAACTTGTACAACATGCATCAATGGACTCATGTGAACAGGTTACATATATCAGCATAAATAGAGTTTAGAACAACTCTAGCTTAATCAACACGTCAAGTCTTTACTTGACCCATGCAACTTACACATACCAAGCTTGTAAAATTCTGGACGTAGTTTAAGTAGCACCACCCAACTGTCCTTGACCACGGGCACGGCTATTCAAATAGTTTGCCACTCTGCAGAGGTTGTGCACTTTACCCCCAAGAATCGGGAAGTTTTCATGTCATCCACGATCCCGTAGTACCTCAAGTACTCGGGGGAAGCACCCGATAACTATCTTTCCGAAGGCGACACTAACATAGGGTCCACTCGTTGGTACACGGGCCTCGTGTATAATCATAAGATTTTGGGACGCTGCCCTTTTCATTATCACGCATACACAAAGGGACCAATGTTGTGTCTAGTGCCCTGTGAAAATAGTCATGGTCGCCTATCCAAGCACGACCCCGTCCCGAGAGTGACCTCATGTCACGCCGTCACTAGTAATGCGGGCACCATGCTAGTAGTGGACTAGGTAATTAACAATGCCCCGTCCCATAAGGGGTAGAGTGGCTGCACATGTTTGGTTGGGACGGTAATACTACCTTAAATCTAATCCATCATTTACACACACAAATGCTTGCTCCAGTACACCACTTCTTCCTCAAGTGGCAACCTAGTTCAACATCACCCATGGGCATTAGGGGCACCCGGTGGGGTTTTCAACAGAATGCAAACCCAAGGGGATCATGGCATACATGCAACATCAAGCGTCAATACCAAGTGTTTTTCATTGCATCTCTAGCACAAGGTAGAGCTACCAACATGCAAGTACCAACAGGCATGCATCAATGCAACGATTATATCAAGCTCATAATCAACCACATCATCATGCATACGGAAAAATCTATCGATGAACAAGAGAGGTGTATCATGGTCAAAGGGTTGCTTGCCTTGGTTGGCTTGGTCTTCAAAGTCTTCAAGTCCTTCTCCTTCTTCTTCTCCAACTACTTCGTCAAATACGGGATCCATTCGTCGCAAAAGAAAAAATGGGAAAAATAAGGCAATAGAAAAACAGAAAAACCAAAGTGCTCAGAAAAATGTCAACTTATTTTTGTTAAATGCTAGAGAGAAAACTAAGATGGAGAAAATTCCTAGTTTTGGATTTGGAGTTAAGGAGTAGTGGAAATTGATTTTCAGAGGGGAATATAAATGCTCAAATTTGAATAGTACAAAAAAGTGTGATAGATTTGTGCGAAAGTTACACCATTAAATAAGTGGGATTATTATAAGATTATAGGAGTTGGAATTATTGAATTTGGATAATTATTTTATCCTGTGGAATTTTTAGAAAGTTGAGAGAAAAAGAAAAAGAAACAGGGCACTATGCCTCTCGGCCGGGAAGGCCACAGCGCAGCAGGCCTAGAAGAGAATCGGCCCAGGCGAGCTAGAGCGGCACACGTGCCAGGTTTAAACCTGACGGGCGGGGCCTGGCGTCTGTGTTAGAGAGAGGGGCAAGGGAGAGGTGAGGATGATAGGCGAGGCTCGCCTGTCATCTCTAACCCTGCGACCAAAGGGCCGACAGGCTCACCGGCGACGATGCAGGGCACAATGAGGTCGGGTGAGGGCACGGTTGGGCTCAGCGTCGAGTCGCCATTTGGGTGGTGGTGGTCGCCGTCGCTGGAGTGGCCTGGCACGCCGACGACGAGGTCACGTGGCGGAGGATTGTCAGGCGTTGATGGTTCCGGCCATTTCTGGGTGCAAAATAAGCGGGGAGGAGAGGGGAAATGATCAGTGACCCGTGGTGGTTCTAGATCGAGGCAGAGGAGCGGCGAAGGAGGTCTGTACCCTGTGAACTCCGGCGAGCCAAAGCGGCGGAGCTCGAGCTTGATATCAAGCTTGGGTGCTCCTGGAGAAGAAATGGGGGTGCAGGGGGTGATTTGGTGGTGCAGAGGGCGAGCGGTGTGGAGAGGAGGGCACAAGGAGGCTTTATATAGCCGACCCGTGGCACACCATGGACTAGTGCACTGCCGAGGTTGTTGCCGTCGCTGTGGGTCACGGGGGCTCACGTGGGCGTGTCTGGGGCACTCGTGGGGGAGGTCTATGACCAGGGGAAGGAAGAGAGAGAGAGAGAGAGGGGAAGCGTCAGGGCATCACGTGTGTGAGTGTGCCCATTGGGGCTCTCGGGTGGTCGGTGCGCATGCAAGCAGGGGCAGGAGAAGGGAGAAGGAGAAGGGGGCCGACCAGCTGCCGTGTTGCGGATGCCGAGGCGCATCGTCGAGCATGTTGGGGAGGCTCGAGGTGGCTGGACGTGGTTGGCAGGGGGCGGCTACAGTGCGGGAGCGCAATGTAGCACTCCAGAGCATGCGTGTGGCCGGCATGGCCATTTTTTTGGCAAAGTGGGCGCGACCAAGTATGTCTGGTAGCTCTAGGGGGGAGTAATGTGATGCCCGGATAGTTAAGCTATAGTAACCCTCTACTAATGATGCCACGTCACCTCGATTCTGTTAATAAACTCGCGTTAGATCGAAACGATTCAAAAAACAAATTCAAAATATGGCAAACAACAAAAAAAATTCAAACTTTAAAAGTAAAATGTTTGGGGTGTGCCAATTAATGCTTAGGTATTTATGGTGAAGGAAACACACTTTTATAGAATGCCTAAATATTTTTAAATTGAATTAAAAAAGTAAAGGGAAAATAAATAAAAGTAAAATAACAAAAAGAGAAAACAAAAGAAAAGAAAATAAAAGAAAGCACCCCCCTAGTGGGCTCCGGCCCAGCAGGCCACGGGCCCAACCGGCCAAGCCCACCCCCACTCCCTTATCCCCGCTCCCCCCCCGAAACCCTAATCCAACCACCCCACACTCCTCGCCCACGTCTCTCTCCCTCATCCAGATCGGGATCATGGGAACAAAGCCCCACATCGCCCCCAACGCCAACGCCACTCGGATCGCCACCTTGCTGGACGTCATCGCCAGACTACCTCCCCGTTGTCCTCTCCGTCGCCTACTCGTCCCTGTCATCGCTCGCGTCGTCCCTGTCGTCCTCCCCACGTCCCGTTGTCCCGAACCCTACGAACCCGCCGTGAGCACCGCACCTCCCTTCCTCTTCCCCTCTGCCCTCGCGCGTCGCTAGCCGCATCGCAGCCTCGCTCGCGCCGATTCGTCCCCCCCCCCCCCCCCGCGCGCTCACCGCATCGGTCGCGCGCCCCGGCCGAATCTACCACGTTTCTGCCCTGCATCGCTACTGCGCCGCTGCCGCCAGCGCCCGTGCACCGCGCTCGCCGGTGACCTGCTGCTGCTGCTGCTCCGGTGTCTTCCCGCGCAATCCTGCCCCGACGCCCGTCCGTGCGGCCCCTGTCCGGTGCTGCCTAGCCGCCTCCCGATGCCGCTTTGGCCACCCCGAGCCGCTCTCTGGCTGCGTACCAGCGGCCCTGGCCATGCCCCCTGTCACCGGCCGGTGCCTCGCGCTCCTCTGTGGCCTCGCCATGGCCGTGAACCTTCACCGCGCCCGCTGGCCATAGTCGGGTCTGCCCCGCCCCGTGCGTTCGGGCTGCACCCAGCAGCCGGCTCCTGTTAAGGCCCCAGGCCCAATGAAAGCCGGGGCCCAACCCCCCAGAACGATTTTATAAAAAAAAGAATAAAAAATGATAATAAGTAATTAAATACATTAATTAATTAATTAGTTAATTAAATTAATTAACTTAATTAATTAGGTTTAATTAAACTAATTAAAATCTATTACCCTAATAACCTAGTTAGACTAAATTAACTAGTTAGTTAATGTAACAGCCAATGACAGGGGGGCCCCACCCCCTGTTGACCAGTCAAACGTTGACTGGTCAACTGGGACCCCTTGGCCCACCTGTCAGCCTCTGGTACACTTCAGTGTACGTAGAGCTGGGTGCACCTAGCATTTAGCTAATTAATTTCGAATTAATAATGATTCCAAAATATTACTAAAACTTGGAAAAACCATAATAAATAAACCATAGCTCGGATGTAAAAACTTTGTGCATGAAAGTTACTCAGAACAACGAGACGAATCCGGATACACAACTCATTCATCAACCACGCGCCCCTAGTATAGTGAACCTGCAACATTTCACCTCCGGTTCATATGTCCAAAAACGCGAGACACCGGGGATACTTTCCCGGATGTTTCCTCCCTTCGTCCGTATCACCTACTACCGCGTTGGGGCACACCTAGCATCGCCCATTGTCATGTCATGCATCGTCAAGCTTAAGTTTGCATTGTATTTATTGTTTCTTCCCCCTCTTCTCTCTGGTAGACTACGAGACTGATGCCGCTGCTACCCAGTACGACTACAGAGTTGGTGACCCCTCCTTCTTGCCAGAGCAACCAGGCAAGCCCCCACCTTGATCACCAGATATCGCCTATTCTTCTCTCTACTGCTTGCATTAGAGTAGTGTAGCATGTTACTTTTCGGTTAATCCTATTCTGTTGCATAGCCTTTAATTGTTGCTACAGTTGTTGATAACTTACCCGCAATCCTAAATACTTAGTATAGGATGCTAGTTACCATTAGTGGAGCTACATTCTTGTCAGTTTGCGGTGCTATACTATCGGGCCGTGATCACTCGGGAGGTGATCACGGGTATATACTATACATACATACTATTCGGGTGGTGACTAAAGTCGGGTCGGCTCGTTGAGTACCCGCAAGTGATTTCGATGTGGGGGCTGGAAGGACAGGTGGCTCCATCCCGGTAGTGGTGGGCCTGGGTTCCTGATGGCCCCCGACTGTTACTTTGTGGCAGAGCGACAGGGCAGGTTGAGACCACCCAGGCGAGAGGTGGGCCTGGCCCTGGTCGGTGTCCGTGGTTACTTTAAAATAACACGCTTAACGAGATCTTGGTATTTTATCTGAGTCTGGCCACTGGCCTATACGCACTAACCAACTATGCGGGGACAATTATGGGCACTCGACGTCGTGGTATCAGCCGAAGCCTTCTTGATGTCAGCGACTGAGCGGCGCGCACCGGGTTGGACTGGAATGCCTGCCCTTGTATAAGGGAGGCTAGGTCTGCTCACCGGTCGTGTAAGCAATGTGCAGGTGTGCAATGGGTGATGGGCCCAGACCCCTGCGTGCTTAGGATTTAGACCGGCGTGATGACCTCTCTGTTGTGCCTAGGTAGGGCGGCGACGTGTTGATCTTTCGAGGCTGGGCATGACCCAGGAAAGTGTGTCCGGCCAAAGGGGATCGAGCGTGTTGGGTTATGTGGTGCACCCCTGCAGGGAAGTTTATCTATTCGAATAGCCATGTCCCTTGGTAAAAGGACGACCCGGGGTTGTACCTTGACCTTATGATAGCTAGAACCGGATACTTAATAAAACACCCCCAGACAAGTTCCAGAGACAACCCGATGATCGCTTTCTCACAGGGCGACGAGGGGAGGATCGCCGGGTAGGATTATGCTATCCGATGCTACTTGGAGGACTTCAATCTACTCTCTTCTACATGCTGCAAGACGGAGGCTGCCAGAAGCATAGTCTTCGATAGGACTAGCTATCCCCCTCTTATTCTGGCATTCTGCAGTTCAGTCCACCGATATTGCCTCTTTACACATATACCCATGCATATGTAGTGTAGATCCTTGCTTGCGAGTACTTTGGATGAGTACTCACGGTTGCGTTGCTCCCTGTTTTCCCCCTCTTTCCTTTTCTTCTTGGATGCCACAACTAGATGTTGGAGCCCAGGATCCGGACGCCACCATCAACGATGACTCCTACTACACTGGAGGTGCCTACTACTATGTGCAGGCCGCTGACGATGACCAGGAGTAGTTAAGGATGATCCCAGGCAGGAGGCCTGCGCCTCTTTCGATCTGTATCCCAGTTTGTGCTAGCCATCTTATGGCAACTTGTTTAACTTATGTCTGTACTCAGATATTGTTGCTTCCGCTAACTCGTTTATGTTCGAGCACTTGTATTCGAGCCCTCGAGGCCCCTGGCTTGTTATATGATGCTTGCATGACTTATTTTGCTTTTAGAGTTGTGTTGTGATATCTTCCCGTGAGTCCCTGATCTTGATCGTACACATTTGTGTGCATGATTAGTGTACGATTGAATCAGGGGTGTCACAAGGTGACTAGATCCTTGCTTGCGAGTACTTTGGATGAGTACTCACGGTTGCTTTGGTCCCTCTTTTCCACCTCTTTCCTTTTTTTCTCGGATGCCGCAACTAGACGTTGGAGCCCAGGATCCAGACGCCACCGTCGACGAAGACTCCTACTACACTGGAGGTGCCTACTACTACGTGTAAGCCGCTGACGACGACCAGGAGTAGTTTAGGAGGATCCCAGGCAGGAGGCCTGCGCCTCTTTCGATCTGTATCCCAGTTTGTGCTAGCCATCTTATGGCAACTTATTTAACTTATGTCTGTACTCAGATATTGTTGCTTCCGTTGACTTGTTTATGTTCGAGCACTTGTATTCGAGCCCTCAAGGCCCTTGGCTTGTAATATGATGCTTGTATGACTTATTTTAGTTTTAGAGTTGTGTTGTGATATCTTCCCGTGAGTCCCTGATCTTGATCGTACACATTTGTGTGCATGATTAGTGTATGATTGAATCAGGGGCATCACAAGGTGACTAGATCCTTGCTTGCGAGTACTTTGGATGAGTACTCACGGTTGCTTTGCTCACTCTTTTCCCCCCTCTTTCCTTTTCTTCTCGGATGCCGCAACCAGATGTTGGAGCCCAGGATCCAGACGCCACCGTCAACGACGACTCCTACTACACTGGAGGTGCCTACTACTACGTGCAGGCCGCTGACGACGACTAGGAGTAGTTTAGGAGGATCCCAGGCAGGAGGCTTGCGCCTCTTTCGATCTGTATCCCAGTTTGTTCTAGCCATCTTATGGCAACTTGTTTAACTTATGGCTGTACTCAGATATTGTTGCTTCCGCTGACTTGTTTATGTTCGAGCACTTGTATTCGAGCCCTCGAGGCCCCTGGCTTCACAACAACAAAAAGACACATCCGTGACATTTTGGGCCGAACGAATTTTTTTTCTTTCATACATATGACACTCCTATGACGATAATTGTGACAAAACCCGATATCATCATAGATGTGGTGGGCTCCTACTTCTATGACAAAAAATCATGACAAAAAAATGGGGCTTTTCGTCCTAGGCGGGCCGGAGACGCAGCTGCATGACATTCTTTGGGCCGTCCATGATGGAAAAAACCATGGTAGAGGCGAGGGGGAGGAAAATTTCAGGGAGTTGCCGGTTACGGTGGGAGGTTGGGGGGCGAGCGATGCGCCTTTCTCTCGTACACATATGCGCATGTGTGCGAGGCGTTGGCTCTAACTGAACCTGAGCGAGGCGTTGGGCTCTAACTGAACCCGAGCGATTGCACTACAAGCTATGCGTTACTGAACCCGAGCGATCGATCGATCGCAGTTAACTGAACCCGATGGAGCGATTTCTTCGCTACTGCTGCTAACTGAAGCCGATCGATGCTGCCTCTGGGATGAACAGTGAGCGTTGCGGGGGGGGGGGGGTGGATGAATAGTGAGCGGTGGCATTGCCTCTGGATGAACAGGAACCCGTGGTGTGGAGGGCTGGATGAATAGTAGACGGTGGAGGGGTGGCCGTGGAGGTGTGGTTGAACAGGACCCCGTGGTGTGGAGGGTTGGATGAACAGTAGATGGTGGAGGGGTGCCCGTGGAGGGGTGGTTGAACAGTAGCCGGTGGAGTAGCGCGCGGTGGAGGCTGGATGAACAGGAGCCTGTGGAGGCTGGAGGAGGTCGACGGTGGAGATGAACAGTATCCCGTGGAGTCCCGTTTTGCGGTACGCCACACCCCTCCCGATGAACAGAACCGTCGTTTTGACCGTAGCGCTCCAACACAAGTCCGTTTCGTCCATTTTTCGGTACGCCACACCCCTCCTGATCAACAGGACCCCCGTTTCGACTGTAGGAGGTCCGTTTCGTCCGTTTTATGGTACGCCACACCCCTCCCGATCAACAGGACCCCCGTTTCGACCGTAGGAGGTCTGTTTCCTCCGTTTTGCGGTATGCCAGACCCCTCCCGATGAATGGATCCCGTTTCTACCGTAGGAGGTTCGTTTCGTCTATTTTGCGGTACGCCACACCCTTCCCGATCAACAGGACACCGTTTCGAATGTAGGAGGTCCGTTTCCTCTGTTGTGCGGTATGCCAGACCTCATTTCCATTGCCTGTTCCGTCCAAGCCTCCCGATGAACACAACCACGCATTCCGTTCCGACCCAGCCGGTTGGCTCCCCATGAACACGATGACGACGTTGTTTCTCCGTTCCGACCCAGCCATGTACGTATGCGCGAGTAGGCGTTCGACACCCTACCCGTATGTATGTACGTGGCCGTATTTTCTTTCTTGCACCCTCGCCGTTGTACGTACGTGTACATGCTACGTGCACGCCTCTACTACGACACGTGCGCGCCTCTATATCGACCAGTATGTACGTACACGTTCGCGACCAGAATGACAACGCTACGTACGCTTCGACCAGGTGGGCCCCGACTGTCAGGCACTTCCTTGCCTGCGAATATGTAGCTGGTGGGTCCCAGCAGTCAGGGGGGTGAATCGTTTTGTTTTTTTTCCCGGACGCACTTCCTTGCGTGCAAAGATGTAGCTGGTGGGTCCCAGCAGTCAGGGGGGCGAATTGTTTTTTTGCCCGGACGCACTTCCTTGCGTGTGAAGATGTAGCTGGTGGGTCCCAGCAGTTAGGGGGGGCGAATCGTTTTTTTTCCTGGACGCACTTCCTTCCGTGCGAAGGTGTAGCTGGTGGGTCCCAGCAGTCAGGGGGGAAACGTTTTTTTCGCGAAATATGGTGGCCCGTCCGGTGGGTCCCCGCTGTCAGGTGGAGGAATAATTATTTTGCGCGAATAAGGAGGCACTTCCTTGCTGCGGCCTGATGTCTACTACACAACCTTCTTCTCGTAGACGTTGTTGGGCCTGCAAGTGCACATGTTTGTAGGATAGTAGCAAATTTCCCTCAAGTGGATGACCTAAGGTTTATCAATCCGTAGGAGGCGTAGGATGAAGATGGTTTCTCTCAAGCAACCCTGCAACCAAATAACAAAGAGTCTCTTGTGTCCCCAATACACCCAATACAATGGTAAATTGTATAGGTGCACTAGTTCGGCGAAGAGATGGTGATACAAGTGGAATATGGATAGTAGATATAGGTTTTTATAATCAAAAATAATAAAAACAACAAGGTAACTAATGATAAAAGTGAGCATAAACGGTATTGCAATGGTAGGAAACAAGGCCTAGGGTTCATACTTTCACTAGTGCAAGTTCTCTCAACAATAATAACATAGATAGATCATATAACAAGCCCTCAACATGCAAAAAAGAGTCACTCCAAAGCCACTAATAGCGGAGAACAAACGTAGAGATTATGGTAGGGTACGAAACCACCTCAAAGTTATTCTTTTGGATCAATCTATAAAAGAGTTCGTACTAGAATAACACCTTAACACACAAATCAACCAAAACCCTAATGTCACCTAGATACTCCATTGTCACCTCAAGTATCCGTGGGCATGATTATACGATATGCATCACATAATCTCAAATTCATCCAACCAACACAAAGTACTTCAAAGAGTGCCCCAAAGTTTCTACCGGAGAGTCAAGAACGTGTGCCAACCCCTATGCATAGGTTCATGAGAGTAACCCGCAAGTTGGTCACAAAAACATACATCAAGTGGCACATGATATCCCATTGTCACCACAGATAAACACGGCAAGACATACATCAAGTGTTCTCATAAAAGACTCAATCCGGTAAGATAACTTCAAAGGGGAAACTCAATTCATCACAAGAGAGTGGAGGGGGAGAAACATCATAAGATCCAACTATAATAGCAAAGCCCGTGATACATCAAGATCGTGCCATAGAGAGAACACGAGAGAGAGATCAAACGCATAGCTACTGGTACATACCCTCAGCCCCGAGGGTGAACTACTCCCTCCTCGTCATGGAGAGCGCTGGGATGATGAAGATGGCCACCGATGATGGGTTCCCCCTCCGGCAGGGTGCCGGAATGGGCCCCCAAGAGGTTTTTGGTGGCTACAGAGGCTTGCGGCGGCGGAACTCCCGATCTATCTTGATTTCTGATGGTTTTAGGGTACGTAGGGTTATATAGGCGAAAGAAGTCGGTCGGGGGGGGGGGTGCTCGAGGGGTCCACGAGACAGGGGGCCGTGCCCTGTACGGGGGGGGGGACCCCCTATCTCCTGGGCTCCTCGAGGGTCTTCTGACTTGATCTCCAAGCCTCCAGGATGATATTCTTCCAAAAAATCACGATGCCGAAGGATTCATTCCGTTTGGACTCCGTTTGATATTCCTTTTCTTCGAAATACTGAAACAGGCAATAAAACAGCAATATGGGCTAGGCCTCCGGTTAGTAGGATAGTCCCAAAAATGATATAAATGTGTAAAATAAAGCCCATAAACATCCAAAAGGGGTAATATAATAGCATGGAACAATCAAAAATTATAGATACATTGGAGACGTATCAAGCATCCCCAAGCTTAATTCCTGCTCGTCCTCGAGTAGGTAAATGATAAAAACAGAATTTTTAATGTGGAATGCTACCTAGCATAATTCTCAATGTAATTTTCTTTATTGTGGCATGAATGTTCAGATCCAAATGATTCAAAATAAAAGTTCATATTGACATAAGAAATAGAAATATTTCAAGCATACTAATCAAAGTAATCATGTCTTCTCAAAATAACATGGCCAAAGAAAGATATCCCTACAAAATCATATAGTCTGGCTGTTGCTCTATCTTCATCACACAAAGTATTTAATCATGCACAACCCCGATGACAAGCCAAGCAATTGTATCATACTTTAGTAATCTCAAACTTTTTCAACTTTCACGCAATACATGAGTGTGAGCCATGGACAGAGCACTATATGTGGAATAGAATGGTGGTTGTGGAGAAGACAAAAAGGATGAAGATAGTCTCACATCAACTAGGCGTATCAATGGGCTATGGAGATGCCCATTAATAGATATCAATGTGAGTGAGTAGGGATTGCCATGCAACGGATGCACTAGAGCTATAAATATATGAAAGCTCAACAAAAGAAACTAAGTGGGTGTGCATCCAACTTGCTTGCTCATGAAGACCTAGGGCATTTTGAGGAATCCCATCATTGGAATATACAAGCCAAGTTCTATAATGAAAAATTCCCACTAGTATATGAAAGTGACAACATATGAGACTCTCTATCATGAAGATCATGGTGCTACTTTGAAGCACAAGTGTGGAAAAAGAGATAGTAACATTGTCCTTTCTCTCTTTTTCTCTCATCGTATTTTTTTTCTTTTTCTCTTTTTTTTTCTTTGGCCTTTCTTTTTTCTCTCTTTTTGGCCTTTCTTCCATTTTTTTTTCTTTTTGTAAAGTCCAAAGTCTCATCCCGGCTTGTGGGGGAATCATAGTCTTCATCATGCTTTCCTCACTAGGACAATGCTCTAATAATGAAAATCATCACACTTTTATTGATTTACGACTCAAAGCTAGAACAAGGTATGACTCTATATGAATGCCTCCGGCGGTGTACCAGGATATGCAATGAATCGAGAGCGACATGTATGAAAATTATGAAGGTGGCCTTTCCACAAATACAATGTCAACTACATGATCATGCAAATAGCAATATGACAAAAGTAATGCGTGTCATATGAACGGAATGGTGGAAAGTTGCATGGCAATATATCTCGGCATGTCTATGGAAATGCCATAATAGGTAGGTATGGTGGCTGTTTTTAGGAAGGTATATGGTGGGTGTATGGTACCGGCGAAAGTTGCGCGGCACAAGAGAGGCTAGCAATGATGAAAGGGTGAAAGGGTGCGTATAATCCATGGACTCAACATTAATCAAAAGAACTCATATACTTGTTGGAAAAATCTAGAAGTCATCAAAAACCAAAGCACTACGCGCATGCTCCTAGGGGGATAGATTGGTAGGAAAAGACCATCGCTCGTCCCCGACCTCCACTCATAAGGAAGACAATCAATAAATAAAATTGTGCTCCAACTTCATCACAAAGTGGTTCACCATACGTGCATGCTACGGGAATCACAAACTTCAACACAAGCATTCTTTAAATTCATAATCACCCAACTAGCATGACTTTTAATATCACTACCTCCATATCTCAAAACAATTATCAAGCATCAAGTTGATCATAGCATCCAATTCACTTTCTATGATAGTTTTTATTAGACCCAATTTGGATGCTCATCATTCTAGGACCAACTTTGTAACCATAGCGAATACCATGCCGTTCTAAAAGACTCTTAAAATAATATAAGTGAAGCATGAGAGACTAGAAATTTCTACAAAAATAAGTCACCACCATGCTCTAAAAGATATAAGTGATGCACTAGAGCAAATGAAAAACTACTCCGAAAGCTATAAGTGAAGATCAATGAGTAGTCAAATAATTGTGCAACTATGTGAAGACTCTCTAACATTAAGGAATTTCAGATCTTGGTATTGTATTTAAACAGCAAGCAAAACAAAATAAAATGACAATGCAAGGATAGCACAACTCATGTGAAGAAGCAAAAACTTAGGCTCAACCAATACTAACCAATAATTGTTGAAGAAGTAAGGTGGGATGCGTACCGGGGCATCCCCAAGCTTAGATGCTTGAGACTTCTTGAAATATTATCTTGGGGTGCCTTGGGCATCCCCAAGCTTGAACTTTTGTGTCTCCTTAATTCCTCTCATATCATGGTTTCTCTTTTTATCAAAAGCTTCATCCACAACAGACTCAACAAGAACTCGTGAGATAGGTTAGTATAAACCAATGCAAAACCTTATCATTTTCTACTTTAAACAATCACTAAAATTAATATTCAACATTGCATACTAAATGCCTCTGCATATTTAACACTCCTATCCTCAAATAGAATCATTAAACAAGCAAACATATGCAAACAATGCAACCATAACAGCAATCTGTCAAAACAGTATAGTCTGTAAAGAATGCAAGAGTATCCATACTACCCTAACTCCAAACATTATGAAATAAAATTCCCACTGTAGTAAATTTATAAGATCTCTTCATGCAAAAAGTTTCAACATTATATCATTCTCTGACTTTTCTAGGGAATTTTTGCAACAGCGGTAAACTTTCTGTTTTCAGACAGCAACATGTATACTAGCAAAATAAGCATGGTAAAGGCTGTCCTTGACTTTTTTATTGAAACTAAAGATACAAAACATTATTCTAAATAACATCAAGCAAATACTAACAAGATAAAAGGACACTCCAAGCAAAACGCATATCATGTGGCGAATAAAAATATAGCTCCAAGTAAAGTTACCGATGAACGAAGACGAAAGAGGGGATGCCTTCCGGGGGCATCCCCAAGCTTAGGCTCTTGGTTGTCCTTGAATATTACCTTGGGGTGCCTTGGGCATCCCCAATCTTAGGTTCTTTCCACTCTTTATTCCATAGTCCATCGAATCCTTACCCAAAACTTGAAAACTCCACAACACAAAACTCAACAGAAAACTCGTAATCTCCGTTAGTATAATAAAATAAAACCACCACTTAAGTACTGTAATGAACTCATTCTAAATTCATATTGGTGTAATATCTACTGTACTCCAACTTATGTATGGTTCATACCCTCCGATACTACTCATAGATTCATCAAAATAAGCAAACAACACATAGAAAACAGAATCTTTCAAAAACAGAACAGTCTGTAGTAATATGTATCAAACGTATACTTCTGGAACTCCAAAAATCCTACCAAATTAGGAAGTCCTAAGAACTTTGTGTACCAATCCAGAGAAAAAAGAATCAGATCAGAAACACGTTTCTGTGAATTAACAAAACTAATTTACCGGGTGCAAAAGTTTCCGATTCTCAGCAGGATCAACACAACTATCACCGTAAGCTACCCTAAAGGTCTTACTTGGCACTTTATTGAAACAAAAGATATAAAAAATGATTACTACAGTAGCATAATCATGTAAACACACAAAAACAGTAAGGATAAATATTGGGTTGTCTCCCAACAAGCGCTTTTCTTTAATGCCTTTCTAGCTAGGCATGATGATGGCACTGATGCTCACAAAAAAGATAAGAATTGAAACATAACGGGAGCATCATGAAGCATATGACTAGCACATTTAAGTCTAACCCACTTTCTATGCATAGGTATTTTGTGAGCAAACAACTTATGGGAACAATAATTAACTAGCATAGGAAGGTAAAACAAGCATAGCTTCAAGATTTTAAGCAACCCTGCAACCAAATAACAAAGAGTCTCTTGTGTCCCCAACACACCCAATACAATGGTAAATTGTATAGGTGCACTAGTTCGGCGAAGAGATGGTGATACAAGTGCAATATGGATAGTAGATATAGGTTTTTGTAATTTGAGATAATAAAAACAGCAAGGTAACTAATGATAAAAGTGAGCGTAAACGGTATTGCAATGGTAGGAAACAAGGCCTAGGGTTCATACTTTCACTAGTGCAAGTTCTCACAACAATAATAACATATATAGATCATATAACAAGACCTCAACATGCAAAAAAGAGTCACTCCAAAGCCACTAATAGCGGAGAACAAACATAGAGATTATGGTAGGGTACGAAACCACCTCAAAGTTATTCTTTCGGATCAATCTATAAAAGAGTTCATACTAGAATAACACCTTAAGACACAAATCAACCAAAACCCTAGTGTCACCTAGATACTCCTTTGTCACCTCAAGTATCCGTGGGCATGATTATACGATATGCATCACATAATCTCAAATTCATCCAACCAACACAAAGTACTTCAAAGAGTGCCCCAAAGTTTCTACCGGAGAGTCAAGAACGTGTGCCAACCCCTATCCATAGGTTCATGAGCGGAAACCGCAAGTTGGTCACCAAAACATACATCAAGTGGCACATGATATCCCATTGTCACCACAGATAAACACGGCAAGACATACATCAAGTGTTCTCATGAAAGACTCAATCCGATAAGATAACTTCAAAGGGGAAACTCAATTCATCACAAGAGAGTGGAGGGGGAGAAACATCATAAGATCCAACTATAATAGCAAAGCTCGCCATACATCAAGATCGTTCCATAGAGAGAACACGAGAGAGAGCGAGATCAAACACATAGCTACTGGTACATACCCTCAGCCCCGAGGGTGAACTACTCCCTCCTCGTCATGGAGAGCGCCAGGATGATGAAGATGGCCACCGATGATGGGTTCCCCCCCCCCCGGCAGGGTGCCGAAACGGGCTCCCGAGAGGTTTTTAGTGGCTACAGAGGCTTGCGGCAACGGAACTCCCGATGTATCTTGATTTCTGATGGTTTTATGGTACGTAGGGTTATATAGGCGAAAGAAGTCAGTCGGGGGGTGCTCGAGGGGTCCACGAGACAGGGGGCCGTGCCCTGTAGGGGGGCGGGCCCCCTATCTCCTGGGCTCCTCGAGGGTCTTATGACTTGATCTCCAAGCCTCTAGGATGATATTCTTCCAAAACATCACGATGCCGAAGGTTTCATTCCGTTTGGACTCCGTTTGATATTCCTTTTCTTCGAAATTCTAAAACATGCAATAAAACAGCAATATGGGCTGGCCCTCCGGTTAGTAGGTTAGTCACAAAAATGATATAAATGTGTAAAATAAAGCCCATAAACATCCAAAAGGGGTAATATAATAGCATGGAACAATCAAAAATTATAGATACGTTGGAGACGTATCACGACCGTGGACCCAGCTGTTAGCCTCTCCACGTATAGTCCATGTCCAATGGAAGCTGTTCCTTCACCACGTTGACCACGCCGCGCTGAGATCACCAGGGCGGTGGATGACGACGAGGCCTAGGAAGGGGACGACGTGGAGCCGGGGAAGACGCTGCAGTGGATGCCCACGCGTAGAGGAGTACGAGGGTTCACTGGTTCGCTACGTGGTGAGGCTGCCGTCGCCGCAGAATAACAGGGGGTGTGGGTGAGTAGAAGGATGGCCTGGCCAGCGGTGGGAGTAGTAGGGGGTGGTGAGGCCTCCGCCGCGTCGTAGCCGGCCAAGGGAGGCAGGAGCACGAGGCACGACCGACGCTTGTTTGGGAGGCTGGAGCAAGAAGACCAGAGGTTGAAGAAGCACTACAGCCGTTGGATGGACATCGTACGGTCACTGGAGCTAGAATCGTGCATATTGACTAAGTTGACAAAGCCCTACGTCCCCATCAACATAGTAGGCCCACAAGTCAGTCTGCCACTATACTGGGTCCCAGCTAACAGGGGGAGTATTCATTTTTTTGTGCGTAATAAGGAGGCACTTCCTTGCGTATGAAGATATAGCTGGTGGGTTCGAGCTGTCAGAGCCAGCCGCAGGGAGGAGGGAGCAGGCAGTCCCGCCAGCGCTTGTTTGAGCGGCTGGAGCAGGAAGAGCAGAGATTGAAGAAGCACGACGGCCATTGGATGGCCATCGAGCAGTCACTGCTTGTGCGTCAACGTTTTTTTTAGGAAAGCCTCAAATCTGTGGAAAACAGCATACAACCCATCTGCCATTATTTTTAATAATTTACAGCCCATTTGCTAATTCTAAATTCATATTGGTGTAATATCTACTGTACTCCAACTTATGTATGGTTCATACCCTCCGATACTACTCATAGATTCATCAAAATAAGCAAACAACACATAGAAAACAGAATCTTTCAAAAACAGAACAGTCTGTAGTAATATGTATCAAACGTATACTTCTGGAACTCCAAAAATCCTACCAAATTAGGAAGTCCTAAGAACTTTGTGTACCAATCCAGAGAAAAAAGAATCAGATCAGAAACACGTTTCTGTGAATTAACAAAACTAATTTACCGGGTGCAAAAGTTTCCGATTCTCAGCAGGATCAACACAACTATCACCGTAAGCTACCCTAAAGGTCTTACTTGGCACTTTATTGAAACAAAAGATATAAAAAATGATTACTACAGTAGCATAATCATGTAAACACACAAAAACAGTAAGGATAAATATTGGGTTGTCTCCCAACAAGCGCTTTTCTTTAATGCCTTTCTAGCTAGGCATGATGATGGCACTGATGCTCACAAAAAAGATAAGAATTGAAACATAACGGGAGCATCATGAAGCATATGACTAGCACAATTAAGTCTAACCCACTTTCTATGCATAGGTATTTTGTGAGCAAACAACTTATGGGAACAATAATTAACTAGCATAGGAAGGTAAAACAAGCATAGCTTCAAGATTTTAAGCAACCCTGCAACCAAATAACAAAGAGTCTCTTGTGTCCCCAACACACCCAATACAATGGTAAATTGTATAGGTGCACTAGTTCGGCGAAGAGATGGTGATACAAGTGCAATATGGATAGTAGATATAGGTTTTTGTAATTTGAGATAATAAAAACAGCAAGGTAACTAATGATAAAAGTGAGCGTAAACGGTATTGCAATGGTAGGAAACAAGGCCTAGGGTTCATACTTTCACTAGTGCAAGTTCTCACAACAATAATAACATATATAGATCATATAACAAGACCTCAACATGCAAAAAAGAGTCACTCCAAAGCCACTAATAGCGGAGAACAAACATAGAGATTATGGTAGGGTACGAAACCACCTCAAAGTTATTCTTTCGGATCAACCTATAAAAGAGTTCATACTAGAATAACACCTTAAGACACAAATCAACCAAAACCCTAGTGTCACCTAGATACTCCTTTGTCACCTCAAGTATCCGTGGGCATGATTATACGATATGCATCACATAATCTCAAATTCATCCAACCAACACAAAGTACTTCAAAGAGTGCCCCAAAGTTTCTACCGGAGAGTCAAGAACGTGTGCCAACCCCTATCCATAGGTTCATGAGCGGAAACCGCAAGTTGGTCACCAAAACATACATCAAGTGGCACATGATATCCCATTGTCACCACAGATAAACACGGCAAGACATACATCAAGTGTTCTCATGAAAGACTCAATCCGATAAGATAACTTCAAAGGGGAAACTCAATTCATCACAAGAGAGTGGAGGGGGAGAAACATCATAAGATCCAACTATAATAGCAAAGCTCGCCATACATCAAGATCGTTCCATAGAGAGAACACGAGAGAGAGCGAGATCAAACACATAGCTACTGGTACATACCCTCAGCCCCGAGGGTGAACTACTCCCTCCTCGTCATGGAGAGCGCCGGGATGATGAAGATGGCCACCGATGATGGGTTCCCCCCCCGGCAAGGTGCCGAAACGGGCTCCCGAGAGGTTTTTAGTGGCTACAGAGGCTTGCGGCAACGGAACTCCCGATGTATCTTGATTTCTGATGGTTTTATGGTACGTAGGGTTATATAGGCGAAAGAAGTCAGTCGGGGGGTGCTCGAGGGGTCCACGAGACAGGGGGCCGTGCCCTGTAGGGGGGCGGGCCCCCTATCTCCTGGGCTCCTCGAGGGTCTTATGACTTGATCTCCAAGCCTCTAGGATGATATTCTTCCAAAACATCACGATGCCGAAGGTTTCATTCCGTTTGGACTCCGTTTGATATTCCTTTTCTTCGAAATTCTAAAACATGCAATAAAACAGCAATATGGGCTGGCCCTCCGGTTAGTAGGTTAGTCACAAAAATGATATAAATGTGTAAAATAAAGCCCATAAACATCCAAAAGGGGTAATATAATAGCATGGAACAATCAAAAATTATAGATACGTTGGAGACGTATCACGACCATGGACCCAGCTGTTAGCCTCTCCACGTATAGTCCATGTCCAATGGAAGCTGTTCCTTCACCACGTTGACCACGCCGCGCTGAGATCACCAGGGCGGTGGATGACGACGAGGCCTAGGAAGGGGACGACGTGGAGCCGGGGAAGACGCTGCAGTGGATGCCCACGCGTAGAGGAGTACGAGGGTTCACTGGTTCGCTACGTGGTGAGGCTGCCGTCGCCGCAGAATAACAGGGGGTGTGGGTGAGTAGAAGGATGGCCTGGCCAGCGGTGGGAGTAGTAGGGGGTGGTGAGGCCTCCGCCGCGTCGTAGCCGGCCAAGGGAGGCAGGAGCACGAGGCACGACCGGCGCTTGTTTGGGAGGCTGGAGCAAGAAGACCAGAGGTTGAAGAAGCACTACAGCCGTTGGATGGACATCGTACGGTCACTGGAGCTAGAATCGTGCATATTGACTAAGTTGACAAAGCCCTACGTCCCCATCAACATAGTAGGCCCACAAGTCAGTCTGCCACTATACTGGGTCCCAGCTAACAGGGGGAGTATTCATTTTTTTGTGCGTAATAAGGAGGCACTTCCTTGCGTATGAAGATATAGCTGGTGGGTTCGAGCTGTCAGAGCCAGCCGCAGGGAGGAGGGAGCAGGCAGTCCCGCCGGCGCTTGTTTGAGCGGCTGGAGCAGGAAGAGCAGAGATTGAAGAAGCACGACGGCCATTGGATGGCCATCGAGCAGTCACTGCTTGTGCGTCAACGTTTTTTTTAGGAAAGCCTCAAATCTGTGGAAAACAGCATACAACCCATCTGCCATTATTTTTAATAATTTACAGCCCATTTGCTAATTCTTAAGGTTTTTTTGGAGGCCATATTATTTTTGTTAGCATTACAGCCCATATTGTGGCCACAGTTAAAAACTTATACGAAATTTTGCATATTTCGGTGCGGTCCGAACTGTTTTTAATCCCGAAATTTCGACACACATCCAAACTGATTTTAAAAATAAATATATATCAATATAAAATCCAACAAATTCTCCACGCATAAAAATTAATGTAATTTAAAATCTCGAAATGAAAAAAAAGATATTTGAAACTAATTGCCGGTTTGATGTGTTTTAAAAATGTACAACCCATTTCTCATTACTGATGGGCCATTTTCTCGGCCAGCCGAATGAAAGCTCTCCTCGTCTTGAAAGATTTGTAGCCCAATAGGCCTGACAAAGCGACTTACTTGGCAAATCACAAAAAAACTGGGCTATGGCCGTGGACCCAGCTGTCAGCCTCTCCACGTATAGTACTCTTCCGATGGAATGTCATTGACCACATTGACCACGCCGCACCGAGAGCACCAAGGCGGTGGACGACGGCAAGGCCTAGGAAGGGGACGACGCGGAGCCGGGGAAGACGTGACAGTGGATGCCCACGCGGAGAGGAGTACCAGGGTTCACTGGTTCGGCTGCGGTGTGAGGCTGCCATCGCCGCAGGGCCTAGCTAGCCGTGGGAGTAGTAGGGGGCGATGAGGCCTCAACGGCAGCACAACCGGCCACTGGAGGCAGGAGCAAGCGGTCTCCCCGGTGCTGGTTTGGGCGGCTGGTGCAAGAAGAGCAACGATTGAAGAAGCAGCAGGACCGTTCGATTCAAATCCAACGGTTACTGCTGCTAGAATCGTTTGTTGACTAAGTTGACAAGCCCTGCGTACGGGTCAACGTAGTAGGCCCACAGGTCAGCCTCCCAATCGGTGCGCCCCAGATGTTAGTGGGAGGAATCATTTTTTTTCACGTAATAAGGAGACAGTTGATTGCGTGCGGCCAGGCCAGCGGAGGGAGTAGGGTGGGCCGGGGAAGCCTGTGCGACATCACAGCGGGCCACAAGAGGAGGGAGCGGGCAGTCCCGCCGGCGCTAGTTTAGGCGGCTGGAGGAGGAAGATCAGAGATTGAAGATACACGTTGGCTAGAATCGTGTGTTAATTGACAAAGCCTTGCGTAAACAAGTCAGCCTCGAAATCAGTGGCATGTACAACCCATTTGCTATTATTTTTATAATTTTTACTCATTTTCTAATTCATATGGAATTTATTGCAGCCCGATTTCCATTTTTAGAATTGCCGGCCATTTTCTGGTCAGTACCAGGGTCAAAAAATTAACTAAATATGTGGGAAATTTTGAAAATTCGCAATTTTTGCTGGGGAACGAAATATTCTTAATCCAAAAATTAATAGCCATACTAAAAACAAATTTAAAAATAAATTAGTACTATGTCATGTTAAATCCAATGAAATACGTATAAGATATCAGTGAAGAACAAAATAAAAAAAACTAATATCCCATTTGCTATAATTTTTTTAGAATTTTCAACCCCTTTTGATATTACTTTTAACAGACATTGACCATACTCTTTGGCCAGGATGGAATGCATCCCTCCTCGTCTTGAAAGATTTGTAGCCCAGTAATTCGGAGAAAACAAATAGGCCTAGCTTGGGTATTCTTCTAAAAGAAATACTGGGCTACCTATTTTCCCAAAGAACTGGTGCATGAGCATTTAGCTTTTTTTATTTATTTACTTATTTATGTTTAGGGGGCTGAGGGAGTCCCGGACTAGGGGGTGTCCGGATAGCCGAACTATCATCATCGGCCGGACTCCAAGACTATGAAGATACAAGATTGAAGACTTCGTCCCGTGTTCGGATGGGACTTTCCTTGGCGTGGAAGGCAAGCTTGGCGATACGAATATGTAGATCTCCTACCATTGTAACCGACTCAGTGTAACCCTAGCCCCCTCCAGTGTCTATATAAACCGGAGGGTTTTAGTCCATAGGACAGAACAACGATCATACCATAGGCTAGCTTCTAGGGTTTAGCCTTCTTGATCTCGTGGTAGATCCACTCTTGTACTACCCATATCATCAATATCAATCAAGCAGGAGTAGGGTTTTACCTCCATCGAGAGGGCCCGAACCTGGGTAAAAACATCGTGTCCCTTGTCTCCTGTTACCATCCGCCTAGACGCACAGTTCGGGCCCCCTACCCGAGATCCGCCGGTTTTGACACCGACATTGGTGCTTTCATTGAGAGTTCCTATGTGTCGTCACTGATAGGCTCGATGGCTCCTTCGATCATCAACAATGACGCAGTCCAGGGTGAGACTTTTTTCCCTGGACAGATCTTCGTATTCGGCAGCTTTGCACTGCGGGCCAATTCGCTTGGCCATCTGGAGCAGATCAAAAGCTGCGCCCCTAGCCGTCAGGTCAGATTTGGAAGTCTAAACTTCACGGCTGACATCCGCGGAGACTTGATCTTCGATGGATTAAAGAAACAGCCTAGCGCGCCGCACTGTCACGATGGGCATGATTTAGCTCTGCTGCCGGACAGTGCCCTGGAGGCCACACACGAGTCCACTCCGACCCTCAATTTGGACCCGGCTGTGCAGATCGAGGACGGGTGGCTAGACACCGCCTCAGGGGCTGCAACATCTACGGCGATGGAGCCGAATACTGACCTTGTCCCTTGTGAAGCTCGTGACTCCGAGGTACCGGACTCCTCGTCGGACTCCGAACCTCCCGCGCCCCCTCCAATCAAATCCGATTAGGCGCCGATCATGGAGTTCACCGCTGCGGACATCTTTCAACACTCACCTTTCGGCGACATCCTGAATTCACTAAAATATCTCTCATTATCATGAGAGCCCTGGCCGGACTGCGGTCAGGACGGTTGGGATGCGGATGACGAAGAAATTCAGAGCCCACCCACCACCCACTTAGTAGCCGCTGTCGACGATCTAACCGACATGCTAGACTTCGACTCCGAAGACATCGACGGTATGGACGACGATGCCGGAGACGACCAAGAACCACCGCCCACTGGGCACTGGAAAGCCACCTCGTCATACAACATATACATGGTGGACATCCCAAAGGATGGGAATGGCGATGGAACAACGGAGGAAGACCCCTCCAGGAAACAGCCTAAGCGCCGGCGTCAGCGGCGCCGCTCTAAATCCCGGCATAGCAAGAATGGAGATTCCGGCACCGGAGATAATAACACCCTAGACAGTGCCGAAGACAACCCCCTCCAGCAAGATTCAGCACAGGAGGACGGCGAATCCAGCCCTCATGAGAGAGCGGCAGACGAAGAGGTAGAGGATGATAATTACATGCCTCCCTTCGGAGACGAGGCAAGCCTCGACGACGACGAATTCGTCGTGCCTGAGGATCCCGTCGAACAAGAGCGTTTTAAACGCAAGCTTATGGCCACGGCAAACAGCCTCAAGAAAAAGCAGCAACAGCTTAGAGCTGATCAAGATCTGCTAGCCGACAGATGGACTGAAGTCCTTGCAGCCGAAGAGCATGAACTCGAACGCCCCTCCAAAAGTTACCCCAAACGCAAGCTGCTCCCCCGATTAAAGGAGGAGGCATATAAACCTGCATCACCAGCACACAATACGGCTGACCGACCACCTCATGGCCGCGACAGAGAGGCCTCTAGGCCCTCCACTAGAACCGTACCCCGGCATCGCTCGAAAAGCACAAAGCCACAGGGGAACGCTCCAGACTTGCGAGATATATTGGAGGATAAGGCAAGACAATCAAGATCGATCTACGGATCGCGTGGGCACCCCATGATACGCGACGACATCCGTCACGCCGGACACAGCAAGTCCGGCCAGGCCGAACATAGTAGACAAAGCTCGTTTGAGCTACGTCGTGATATAGCCCAATATAGAGGCGCCGCACACCCACTATGCTTCACAGATGAAGTAATGGATCATCAAATCCCCGAAGGGTTTAAACCCGTGAATATTGAATCCTACGATGGCACAACAGACCCCGCGGTTTGGATCGAAGACTATCTCCTTCATATCCACATGGCCCGCAGTGATGATCTTCACGCCATCAAATACCTCCCACTCAAGCTTAAAGGACTAGCTCGGCATTGGCTTAACAGCTTGCCAGCAGAATCAACTGGGTGTTGGGAGGACCTGGAAGCCGCATTCCTTGATAACTTCTAGGGCACGTATGTGCGACCACCAGACGCTGACGATCTAAGCCATATAATTCAGCAGTCAGACGAATCGGCCAGACAATTCTGGACACGGTTCTTAACTAAGAAAAATCAAATCGTCGACTGTCCGGATGCGGGGGCCCTCGCGGCCTTCAAACATAACATCCGCGACGAGTGGCTTGCTCGGCACCTGGGACAGGAAAAGCCGAAATCCATGGCAGCCCTCACATCACTCATGACCCGCTTCTGCGTGGGAGAGGACAACTGGCTAGCCCGCAGCAACAAACTCAACAAAAATTCTGACAGTCCGGACACCAAGGACCGCAACGGCAGGTCGCGTCGCAACAAGCACAAACGCCACATTAACGGCGACAATACTGAGGATACGGCAGTCAATGCCGGATTCAGAGGCTCCAAACCCGGTCAGCGGAAAAAGCCATTCAAAAGAACTACTCCGGGTCCGTCCAATTTGGACCGAATACTCGACCGCTCATGCCAGATACACGGCACTCCCGAAATGCCAGCTAACCACACCAACAGGGACTGTTGGGTATTCAAGCAGGCAGGCAAGTTAATTGCCGAAAACAATGACAAGGGGCTGCATAGAGATGACGAGGAAGAGACCTGACTGCCGAACAATAGAGGACAGAAGGGTTTCCCCCCACAAGTGCGGACGGTGAACATGATATACGCAACCCACATACCCAAGAGGAAGCGGAGGCGTCCACTCAGGGACGTATACGCGATGGAGCCAGTCGCCCCGAAGTTCAACCCATGGTCCTCCTGCCCGATCACTTTTGATCGAAGGGACCACCCCACCAGCATCCGCCACGGCGGATTCGCCGCATTGGTTTTAGACCCAATCGTCGATGGATTTCACCTCACCAGAGTCCTAATGGACGGCGGCAGCAGCCTAAACTATCTTTATCAGGACACAGTGCGAAAGATGGGCATAGACCCCTCAAGGATTAAACCCACAAAGACGACCTTCAAAGGCGTCATACCAGGTGTAGAGGCCAATTGTACAGGCTCAGTTACACTGGAAGTGGTCTTCGGATCCCCGGATAACTTCCGAAGCGAGGAGTTAATCTTCGACATAGTTCCTTCCGCAGCGGCTATCATGCTCTGCTCGGACGGACCGCGTTTGCAAAGTTCAACGCGGTGCCGCACTACGCATACCTCAAGCTCAAGATGCCAGGCCCTCGAGGAGTCATCACGGTCAACAGAAACACTGAACTCTCTCCCTGAACGGAGGAACATACAGCGGCTCTCGCGGCAGAAGTACAGTGCAGCCTCTTAAGGCAATTCTCGAGTCCGGCCGTTAAGCGATCGGACATGGCTAAACGCGCCCAGAGTAACCTACAACAACACCACCTGGCACGTTCTGAGCACGCGTAGCAATGCGGCCCCAACCCCAGCCCTTGCAAAATTGCAAGACTGGTCCTTTGCGTACATCATTACGCTCTGGAGATACCATGGGCATAGGGGGAGGGGCACGACCACGACAGGCCCAGAATGCGGCTCAACCACACCAGGGGCTCCCAAGTGTGTCATCCTTTTTTTTCCTTTTCTTTTTACCCACAGGACTCCATTCACCAGAGGCCCTGTCCGGCAGTAGACCTACCGAACTCACGATGCAACAGCCAGGGAAGGAGAAAGGTTACGACGAGTATCCAGGTGGTCTCCATTACGAGCATTAAATCTGTTTTATACACCATTCCGCAGCCTACCCCTGGAGGGGGACATGTTTATTAGTCCCATCCCTTGCTTACTGCACTATTTATATCTTTCTGCATTCATGGCAGTATTTCTTGAATAAACAATGCATCGCTTTTTTGCTTATAATTGTATTCCTTTCTTATACATATGTTCATTTATGACATGTTGCATCCGTACACTTTGGTACGGCTAAATACACCAGGGGCTTAAGTTCCCCATATTATGGTGTGATAAGTCCGAACACTTTCACAAGTGCGGCACCCCGAACTTATAGCATTATATGCATCGTCTCTGAATCATGTCTTGGGTCAATAGTTGGGTTTGCCCGGCTCCCATGTTTTGGTACCTTAGGTTCCATTGTATCGGCTAAGGTAGCGCTGGGAGAACCACTACGATTGCGCCCCGGTTGAGCTGGGCGAGCGCCTTAGTGGAGAAAGCTAAAACTGACCGTCATCATGAGGCGAGAGCCGGTCGCTGTTCGAGAGGTTTTTTTGAGTCCCTAAAGACTTATGCCGCTTAGAGCGAGGAACCGGCTTCGTCCGGCCCAGGCGTGGATAGCACCCCGAACTCGGTCTTCCGAACACTAGGGGCTTTGCCGAAATTTAAAATTATAGAATTCTATGGCTAAGTGAGAGTGTTCAAGCACTATAAGTCCGATTGCCTTGTTTGTTGTGTTGAGCGCCTCCCTAGATGGACCCAAAAATGGGAACAAGAGCGCTCAAGTTTATCCGGAACACCCCAGCACTCGTGGCATGGGGGCTGAAGCCGACGACTTGCCATCTCTCAGATTTGATAAACGGCCGCACAGAAGGTAATATTTTAAAATCACAAGCGTTGCTTAGCGCATATGAACAAAGTTTTCAGTGCACAGGATAACAAAATGCGAGTCAACTCAAATATTACATCTTTGGAGCACTCACCCGCAATAATGCGGGCACCCTTCAGGACACCCTTATAATACATCTCGGGCGTGCGATACTCCTTGCCCGGCGGTGGCGCGTCCGTCACAAGCTTCTCAGCGTCCATCTTGCCCCAGTGCACCTTAGCATGGGCAAGGGCCCGACGGGCACCTTCAATGCAGGCGGAGTGCTTGATGACTTCAACCCATGGACAAGCATCCACCAGCCGCCGCACCAGGCCGAAGTAGCTCCCAGGCATGGCCTCCTTGGGCCACAGCCGAACTATGAGGCCCTTCATGGCCTGTTCGGCCACCTTGTGTAGCTCGACCAGCTGCTTCAGCTGGTCACTAAGGGGCACCGGATGTCCGGCCTCAGCATACTGAGACCAGAAGACCTTCTCTATCGAGCTCCCCTCCTCGGCCCTGTAGAAAGCGGCAGCATCGGACACGCTGCGGGGCAGATCTGCGAACGCTCCTGGAGAGCTCCGAATTCGGGTAAGTAATAGGTAATTCACATTCACATGCTTGCTTTGCATGAAAAATGCCTTACCCGCCACTATTTTCTTCAACGCCTCGATTTCCTAGAGGGCCTTGTGGGCTTTGGCCTTAGCGGCTTTGGCACTCTCAAGAGCCGATGCAAGCTCGGAGTCTCGAGTCTTCGAGTCGCGCTCCAAACTCTCATGTTTTTCCATGAGAGCCTGGAGCTCTTGCTGTACCTCCGCCACCCGCGCCTCCTGCTTCTCTCGCCCAGCATGCTCCACGGCTGCATTACGTTCGGCCGCGGACACCGCCTCCTTCAGGGTTGCCACCTAGTTCGTGGCCCCTGAAGTACCCACGTTATCCTTGTCATTCCTCTTGCAACCAAATCCTTTTCTGTAAGGTACAACTTTAACAAGGTGTTACTCACCTTCCTTGTCGTCGAGCTGCTTCTTGGAACGGTCGAGCTCGCTCTCGGACCGCTCGAGGCTTTGCTTCAAAGCATTGACCTCCGCAGTCAGTGCGGCTGAGGTCAGCAGCGCAGCCTGCAATCTCATATTGACATATTTTTTAAGACTCCTGCGTATATCTTTTTAGATCCTCAGTCTGGCTTTTCTTTCCGAACACCGAACCGAGCATCAGGGGCTACTGTCTATGCGGTACTATTTTACATATATAAAAATTCTTACCTCAAAGCCTGTTAGAAGGCTGCTCCAGGCCTCGGTCAGCCCGCTTTTGGCGAGCTGAACCTTCTGAATCACCGCACTCATGACAGTGCGGTGTTCCTCTTTGATGGAAGCGCCATTGAGCGCCTCCAGCAAGTTATCCGGCGCCTCCGGTTGGACAGAGGCCGCTGGCGTCACAGTCTTGCCCTTCTTACGAAGGGGCCGTGTCGGTGTCAAAACCGGCGGATCTCGGGTAGGGGGTCCCGAACTATGCGTCTAGGCGGATGGTAACAGGAGACGAGGGACACGATGTTTTACCCAGGTTCGGGCCCTCTCGATGGAGGTAAAACCCTACGTCCTGCTTGATTAATATTGATGATATGGGTAGTACAAGAGTGGATCTACCACGAGATCAAGGAGGCTAAACCCTAAAGCTAGCCTATGGTATGATTGTTGTAATGTATGTTGTGTCCTACGGACTAAAGCCCTCCGGTTTATATAGACACCGGAGGAGGCTAGGGTTACACAGAGTCGGTTACAATGGTAGGAGATCTACATATCCGTATCGCCAAGCTTGCCTTCGACGCCAAGGAAAGTCCCATCCGGACACGGGACGGAGTCTTCAATCTTGCATCTTCGTAGTCTTGGAGTCCGGCGAACGATGATAGTCCGGCTATCCGGACACCCCCTAGTCCAGGACTCCCTCAGTAGCCCCTGAACCAGGATTCAATGACGATAAGTCCGGCGCGCATAATGTTCGGCATTGCATGGCGGGTTCCTCCCTTGAATAATCCAGAGAAGATCATGAACACCAGGATAGTGTCCGGCTCTGCAAAATAAATTCCACATTCCACCGTAGAGAGAATAAAATGCACACAAGTCCAATCTGCTGACGTATTATGAGGCATGACATCACAACCCTACCAAGCTTTTGTTTGAATCGTTTTTTATTATACCACCTCAGCACGTTTAGCGAAGCGGTTTCCTTGGCACGTCTTGTTGAAGCAGAGATCGTGTTCCCCTTATTCCGGGATTCTCATCAATACAGACATGGGTAAACCAACCACGCCATTGATGGTGGCGCGTGGGAGATAAGCGAGTTTTACCAGGCTGGTGGGGGACGCATAGTTTCCGTCCGCCTATATATAAGGGATAAGGATTTACCTTCTCACCTACCCCTTCTTCCTCCTTTGCTTATCCATCTCCGCGCACTCAATCTCCAACGCCCAAGCTCGCGCATCTCGCCTCGACCTTCTCCGATCATGTCCGGAGCGGGAGGCAAATGGTTGGCCTCCACCGTTAAGGAGGAGCACATCACCAAGCTGCGCAGCGCCGGATACCTTTCCAGCGACATCGCGCATCGGCTGCCCGACGAGGGGCAGCTCATCCCCACCCCCGGGCCCCATGAGAGGGTAGTTTTCCTCCCCCATTTCCTCCGTGGACTGGGCTTTCCACTCCACCCATTTGTCCGGGGGCTCATGTTTTATTACGGCCTGGATTTCCACGATCTGGCGCCGAACTTCATCCTTAACATCTCGGTGTTTATCGTCGTGTGCGAGGCCTTTCTCTGCATCCGGCCCCACTTCGGCCTGTGGCTCAAGACCTTCAACATCAAGCCGAAGGTTGTGCAGGGCACGCAAGCGGAATGCGCAGGCGCCATGTTGGGCAAGTTTCCCAACGTCCTTTGGCTCGAAGGGGCCTTCGTGGACTCCGTCAAGGGGTGGCAATCGGGGTGGTTCTACATCACCGAGCCGCGCAAGCCCACATGGGTGGCGGCCCCCGAGTTTAGATCTGGCGTCCCCATGCAGCTCACCTCCTGGAAAGAGAAGGGCTTGTCATGGGGCAATCCGAAGGAGCTGACGGGACTTCCGAGCCTGCATCCAGAAGCTGGTGAACGTAAGCTCAGGCTCGTCGACGTGGTCCAAGTCATGCTCATCCGCCGGATTCTCCCATGCCAAGAACGGGCATTCAATATGTGGGAGTTCAATCCGGAACAGCACCAGGCGCTAAGCAGGCTCTTCGATACGACATACGAAGGCGCCTGGAGGGTGTTGTTTAAGGGCGCCGAAGCCCCCGCATCCGCGACAGAAGATCGCGGATTTCGCTCGCAGCATCCGGCTGATGAGGTAAGTGATTCAACCCCTTTATGGGACACTTGTGGTAATCAAATTGATTCTAAGAGGGTTTCAATCTCTATTTTCCTTTGACAGGAATGGATGGAGAAGGCCAAGCAGGTCATCAGCCCGGCTCCCATGCCAGAGGACCCAGAGAACGCCCGTTTAGCAGGGCTGCTGGTTCCAGCACCACACGTGGTGCCGGAGAAGAAGGCCAAGAAGGTGGCCGCGGGGACTCGAAAGAGTTCCCGCAATCAGGCGTCTGACGGCGAGGCGTACTCCTCCCCCGAAGACGAGGAGGAGGAAGAGTACTCTCTCCCGGAGGAGGGAGAGAAGAAGAGGAAGGCTTCCCCAATAGGGGAGGCCGAAGGGTCCAAGAGGGGGAGGACTATCCCCCCGGACAGTTTTCGCCAACACCAGCGTTGGCGAGGATGAGTGGCCTCCAAGGGCCAGGCGTCCGGCAAGATCGTAAGTATCCAGATCCTTGATGTGCAATTTCTTTCGTGTCGTGTAGTGTCCTTAATGCCACATTCTGTCCGTAGTCCGGCCGATGACAATCTCCCCGACTCATCGAGCGGGTCGTTGGCCCCGTCGGATGTGGATTCACTTCCGACTGCCTCTACCCCACGCGCCGACGAGGACGCCGAGGTAGGATCCCAGAGAGGGACCCATCAGGAGGAGGCTCCGGAGGCGCCGTCAGGCAGCCTCCCGGACTTTGCGCCGGACTCTACATCGGAACCTGCAGTGGTTCCAGAGTCCGGCAAGCGGCCCCTTCGAAAGAAGGGCAAGACCGTGACACCGGCGACCTCCGTCCAACCGGAGGCGCCGGATAACTTGCTAGAAGCACTTAAAGGCGCTTCCATCGAGGAAGAACACCGCACTATCATGAGTGCGGTGATTCAAAAGGTTCAGCTCGCCAAAAGCGGGCTGACCGAAGCCTGCAGCAGCCTTCTAACGGGCTTTGAGGTAAGAAGTTAAAATTATGTAATGTAATACCGCATGGACAGTAGCCCCTGATGCTCAGTTCGGTGTTCGGAAAGAAAAGCCGGACTGAGGATCTAACAAGATATACGCAGGGTTGCTTAAAATATGTCAATATGGGTTTGCAGGCTGCGCTGCTAACCTCTGCTGCACTATCAGCGGAGGTCGATGTGTTGAAGAAGGATCTCGAGCGGTGCGAGCAAGAGCTCGGCCATGCCAAGAAGCAGATCGAGGACAAAGAAGGTGAGTCACACCACTTTGAATAGTTACCTTACAGAAAAGGATTTAGGTTGCAATAAAATTAACAAGGATAATATGGGTATTGCAGGTGCCACGAACGAGGTGGCAGCCCTGAAGGAGGCTATGTCCGCGGCCGAACGCAGTGCGGCCACGGAGCGAGAAGAGCGAGAGAAGCAGGAGGCACGGGTGGCGGAAGTACGGCAAGAGCTCCAGGCTCTCATGGAGAAGCATGAGAGTTTGGAGCGTGACTCCAAGACTCGAGAGTCCGAGCTTGCCTCGGCTCTCGAAAGTGCCAAGTCCGCCAAGGCCGAGGCCCATAAGGCCCTTCAGGAGGTTGAAGATGTAAAGAAGATAGCGGCGGGTAAGGCATTTTTCATGCAAAGCAAGCATGTTAATGTAAACTACCTGACACTTACCCGCATTCGGAGCTCTCCAGGGGCGTTTGCAGATCTGCCGCGTAGTGCGTCCGATGCCGCCGCATTCTATCATGGCGAGGAGGGGAGCTCGACGGAAGAAGGTCTTCTGGTCTCAGTACGCTGAGGCCGGCCATCCGGTGCCCCAAGCGACCAGCTGAAGCAGCTGGTCGAACTCCACAAGGTAGCTGAGGAGGCCATGAAGGGCCTTATAGTCCGGCTGTGGCCTGGACAGGCCATGCCTGGGAGCTACTTTGGCCTCGTGCGGCGGCTGGTGGATGCGTGCCCCTGGGTGGAGGTCATCAAGCGCTCCGCCTGTATTGAAGGTGCTCGTCGGGCCCTTGCCCGCACAAAGGTGCATTGGGGCAGGTTGGATGCGGAGAAGCTTCTCACGGACCCACCGCCACCGGGCAAGGAGTATCGCACGCCCGAAATGTATTATAAAACTGTCCTGAAGGGAGCCCGCGATATTGCGGATGAGTGCCCCAGAAATGTAATCTTTGAGTAAACTCGCTATGTATTATCCTGTGCGCTGAAAACTTTGTTCATATGCGCATTAAGCAACGCTTGTTTAATTTAAAATATTACCTTCTGTGCGGCCGTTTATAAAATCTGAGAGATGGCAAGTCGTTGGCTTCAGCCCCCGAGCCACGAGTGCTGGGGTGTTCGGGATAAACTTGAGCACTCTTGTTCCCATTTTTGGGTCCATCTAGGGAGGCGCTCAACACAACGAACAAGGCAACCGGACTTATAATGCTTGAACACTCTCACTTAGCCATAGAATTCTATAATTTTAAATTTCGGCGAAGCCCCTGGTATTCGGAAGGCCGAATCCGGGGCGCTATCCACGCCTTCGTCGGACATTGTCCGGAACTTCGCTCGAAGCGGCGTGAGTCTTTAAGGACCCGAAAAAACCTCTCGAACAGCGACCAGTCTCTCGCCTTATCATGCCGGTCAGTTTTAGCTTTCTCCACTGAGGCGCTCGCCCGGCTCAACCGGGGCGCAATCGCAGTGGTTCTCCCAGTGCCACCTTAGCCGACAGAACGGAACGTAAGGCACCAAAACGTGGGAGCCGGGCAAACCCAACTATTGACCCAAGACATGATTCGGAGCCGATTCATATAATGCTATAAGTTCGGGGTGCCGCACTTATGAAAGTGTTCGGACTTATCACACCATAATGTGGGGAACATAAGCCCCTGGTGTATTAGGCCGTACCAAAATATACGGGTGCAAGATGTCATGTAATGAACATATATATATATAAGTAATGTAATTGCAGTCGAAAAGTGCTGCATTATTTATTAAAGGAAGTCTGCTATAAGTGCGGACTGATACAAATAGTGCGGTAAGCAAGGGATTTGGACTAAGTAAACATGTCCCCCTCCAGGGGTGAAGCACGGATTTGGTGTATATAATCGAATTTAATGCTCGTAATTGAGACCACCTGAGTGTTCGTCGCAGCCTTCTTTCTTCCCTGGCTGTTGCATCACGAGTTCGGCAGGTTCGCCGCCGGACAGGGCCTCTGGTTACCGGAGTCCTGTGTATACAAAGAAGGAAAATAATAAATAAAAAGGGGGCACACTTGCGAGCCCTTGGTGTGGTCGAGCCACACTCTGGGTCCATTGCGATCGTGCCCCTTCCCCTGCGCCCATGGTATCTCCAAGCGTAATGATGTACGCGGAGGGTTGTTTCTTGCAATCATGCGAGGGCGGGGGTTGGGGCCGCATTGCTACGGGTGCTCTGATCGTGCCAGGTGGTCTTGGTTGGTATTGCTTCGGGCGCGATTTGCTGTATCCGGCCGTTTAACAGCCGGACTAGAAATTGCCTTGAAAGGCTGCTCTGTACTTCTGCCGCGAGAGCCGCTGTATATTCCTCCGTTCGGAAGGAGCGTTCCGTATTGCCGTTGACCGTGATGACTCCACGAGGGCCTGGCATCTTGAGCTTGAGGTATGCATAATGCGGCACCACGTTGAACTTTGCAAACGCGGTTCGTCCGAGCAGAGCGTGATAGCCGCTGCTAAACGGGACTATGTCGAAGATTAACTCCTCGCTCCGGAAATTGTCTGGGGATCCGAAGACCACTTCCAGTGTGACTGAGCCTGTACAGTTGGCTTCCACACCTGGTATGACACCTTTAAAGGTTGTCTTTGTAGGTTTAATCCTTGACGGGTCTATGCCCATCTTGCGCACTGTATCCTGATAAAGCAGGTTCAGGCTACTACCGCCATCCATCAGGACTCTCGTGAGGTGGAATCCATCGACGATTGGGTCTAAAACCAATGCGGTGAATCCGCCATGGCATATGCTGGTCGGATGGTCTCTTCGATCGAAAGTGATCGGACAAGAGGACCATGGACTGAACTTCGGGGCGACTGGCTCCATCGCATAGACGTCCCTTAGTGCACGCTTCCTCTCCCTCTTGGGTATATGGGTTGCGTAAATCATGTTCACCGTCCGCACTTGTGGGGGAAAACCCTTCTGTCCTCTATTGTTCGGCGATCGGGTCTCCTCCTCATCGTCGCTGTTTAGCCCCTTGTCATTGTTTTCGGCAATTAACTTGCCTGCCTGCTTGAAGACCCAGCAATCTCTATTGGTGTGATTAGCTGGCTTTTCAGGGGTGCCATGTATCTGGCATAAGTGGTCGAATATTCGGTCCAAATTGGACGGACCCGGAGTGGTTCTTTTGAATGGCTTCTTCCGTTGACCGGGTTTAGAGCCTCGGAATCTGGCGTTGACTGCCGTATCCTCCTTATCGTCGCCGTTAATGCAGCGTTTGTTTTTGTTTCGACGTGACCTGCCGTTGTTGTCCTTAGTATTCGGACTGCCAGAATTTTTACGGAGATTGTTGCTGCGAGCTAGCCAGCTATCCTCTCCCGCGCAGAAGCGGGTCATTAATGATGTGAGGGCTGCCATGGATTTCGGCTTTTCCTGTCCCAGGTGTCGGGCTAGCCATTCGTCGCGAATGTTATGTTTGAAGGCTGCAAGGGCCTCTGCATCCGGACAGTCGACGATTTGGTTTTTCTTTGTCAAGAACCGTGTCCAGAATTGTCTGGCTGATTTGTCTGGCTTCTGAATGATGTGGCTTAGGTCATCGGCGTCTGGTGGTCGCACATACGTGCCCTGGAAGTTGTCGAGGAATGCGGCTTCCAGGTCTTCCCAACACCCAATTGACTCTGCGGGCATGCTGTTGAGCCAATGCCGAGCTGGTCCTTTAAGCTAGAGTGGGAGATACTTGATGGCATGGAGATCGTCGCCGCGGGCCATATGGATGTGGAGAAGATAATCTTCGATCCAAACTGTGGGGTCTGTTGTGCCATCCTAGGATTCAATGTTTACGGGTTTAAACCCTTCAGGGATTTGATGATCCATTACTTTGTCAGTGAAGCATAGCGGGTGTGCGGCACCTCTGTATTGAGCAATATCACGACGCAGCTCGAGAGAGCGTTGTCTGCTTTGTTCGGCCCGGCCGGGGTTATTGTATCCGGCGCGACGGTATTCGTCATGGGTTGTGGGGCGCCCACGTGATCCGTAGATGGATCTGGATTGCCTTGCTTTGTCCTCCAATATATCTTGCAAGTCTGGCGCGTTCCCTCTTGGCTTCGTACTTTTGGAGCGATGCCGGGGTACGGTCTTGGTTGGGGGCCTGGATGCCTCTCTCTCACGACCACGGGGTGGTCGGTCAGCCGTATCGTGCGCTGGTGATGGAGGTATGTATGCTTCCTCCTCTAATCGGGGGAGCAGCTTGCGTCTTGGGTAGCTTTTGGAGGGGCGTTCGAGTTTATACTCTTCGGCCGCGAGGACCTCGGTCCATCGATCGGCCAGCAGGTCCTGATCAGCTTGAAGCTGCTGCTGCTTTTTCTTTAGGCTGTTTGCCATGGCGATAAGCCTGCGTTTGAAACGCTCTTGTTCGACGGGATCCTCGGGCACGACGAGTTCGTCGTCGTTGAGGCTTGCCTCGTTCTCGGAGGGAGGCATATAGTTATGATCCTCGACCTCTTCGTCTGCCGCCCTCTCATGAGGGCTTGCTTCTGCATCCTCCTGCGCTGAGTCTTGCTGGAGGTGATTATCTTCGGCACTCTCTGGGGTATTATTATCTCCTATGCCGGAATCTCCATTCTTGCTGTGGCGGGATTTAGAGCGGCGCCGCTGACGCCGGCGTTTGGGCTGCTTCTTTAAAGAATCTGCCTCCGCTACTTCTTCGCCGTCCCCGTCTTTTGGGGTGTCCACCATGTATATGTCATATGACGAGGTGGTCTTCCAGTGCCCTGTAGGCGCTGGTTCCTGTTCGTCTCCGGCATCGTCGTCCATAGCGTCGATGTCTTCGGAGTCATAGTCTAGCATGTCGGTTAGATCATCGACAGTGGCTACAAAGTGGGTGGTGGGTGGGTTCTGAATTTCTTCGTCGTCCGTATCCCAACCATCCTGGCCATAGTCCGGCCAGGACTCTCCGGATAGCGAGAGATGTTTTAGCGAATTTAGGATGTCGCCAAAGGGCGAGTGTTGGAAGATGTCCGTGGCGGTGAATTCCATAACCGGCGCCCAATCCGATTCGATTGGCAGGGGCGTGGGAGGTCCGGAGTCCGGCAAGGAGTCCGGCACCTCGGAGTCACGAGCTTCGTGAGGGACAAGGGTAGTGTTCGGCTCCATCGCCATGGAAGTTGGAGTCCCCGAGGCGGTGTCCAACCACCTGTCCTTGATCTGGGCGAGCGGCTCCGGTCTAAGGGCCAGAGCTGATTGTTGTGCGGCCACCAAGGCACTGTTCGGTGACAGAGCTAGATCATGCCCATCGTAACAGTGCGGCACGCTTGGCTGTGGCTCGAGCCCGTCGAGAATCTAGTTCCTACGGATGTCGACCGTGAAGTTTAGGCTTCCGAATCTGACCTGACGGCCAGGGGCGTAGCTTTCGATCTGCTCCAGATGGCCAAGCGAATTAGCCTGCAGTGCGAAGCCGCCGAATACGAAGATCTGTCCGGGGAGAAAAGTCTCACCCTGGACAGTGTTGTTGGTCGAAGACGCCATCAAGCCTATCGGTGACGACACAGAGGAACTCTCAATGAAAGCACCAATGTCGGTGTCAAAACCGGCGGATCTCGGGTAGGGGGTCCCGAACTGTGCGTCTAGGCGGATGGTAACAGGAGATGAGGGACACGATGTTTTACCCAGGTTCGGGCCCTCTCGATGGAGGTAAAACCCTACGTCCTGCTTGATTAATATTGATGATATGGGTAGTACAAGAGTGGATCTACCACGAGATCAAGGAGGCTAAACCCTAAAGCTAGCCTATGGTATGATTGTTGTAATGTATGTTGTGTCCTACGGACTAAAGCCCTCCGGTTTATATAGACATCGGAGGAGGCTAGGGTTACACAGAGTCGGTTACAATGGTAGGAGATCTACATATCCGTATCGCCAAGCTTGCCTTCCACGCCAAGGAAAGTCCCATCCGGACACGGGACGGAGTCTTCAATCTTGTGTCTTCGTAGTCTTGGAGTCCGGCGCACGATGATAGTCCGGCTATCCGGACACCCCCTAGTCCAGGACTCCCTCAGGCCGCCCGCCGGACTCCGGAACCACTGCAGGTTCTGGTGCGGAGTCCGGTACGAAGTCCGGGAAGTTGCCCTGTGACACCTCCGGGGCCTCCTCCTCCGGGAGGGTCCCTCTCTGGGATCCCACCTCGGCATCATCGGTGTCACGGGGGGTGGAGGCGGTCGGAAGTGAAGTACTATCCACATCCGACATACCCAAGGACCCGCTCGACGAAGTGGGAAGATCGTCCTTGGGTGGACTGCAGGGTTGTATGCGGCATTAGAAAGACACCGTGTGGCGAAAATAAAAATCATGAAGTTATTCGGGAGTCCGAATACTTACGATCTCGCCAGGGGCTTGGCCCTTGAGGGCCACTCCTCGTCGCCGTTGCCGACATTGGCGGAACAGTCCGGGGGAAGGGTCCTTCCCTTCTTGGACCCTCCGGCCTCCCTCGATGGGGAGGCCTTCCTCTTCTTCTCTCCCCCGCTGGGGGAGAGGCATCTTTCTTCTCCTCCTCGTCCTCATGGGAGGAGTCCGCCTCGGAGTCATCGGATGATGAATCCGATACCACCTGACGCCGGGAACTCCTTCGGGTTCCCGTGGCCTTCTTCTTGGCCTTCTTCTCTGGCACTACGTAAAGTGCCGGGACCGGCAGCCCTGTTAGACGGGCATCCATTGGGTCTTCTGGAAGGGGAGCCGGACAGTTAACCTGTCCGGACTCGCTTGCCAGGCCTGTTAAAGCTGTTGGGAGTTTAGAAAAGCAAGTGTCCCATAAAGGATAACATGGCTTACCTCGCCAGCCGGACGCTGCGAGCTGAATCTGCGATCTTCGGTAGCGGATGCGGGAGCTTCGGCACCCTTGAACAACACCCTCCATGCATCTTCGTACATAGTGTTGAAGAGCCCGCTCAAGGTCCGATGCTGTGCCGGATCAAACTCCCACAAATTGAAGTCCCGTTGTTGGCAGGGGAGAATCCGGCAGACAAGCATGACCTGGATCACGTTGACAAGCTTGAGCTTCTTGTTCACCAGGGTTTGGAGATAGGACTGGAGTCCGGTCAGCTCTTCCGAACTACCCCATAGCAGGCCCTTCTCTTTCCAGGAGGTGAACCGCATGGGGATGCCAGATCTGAATTCAGGGGCCGCTGCCCATTTAGGGTCACGCGGCTCGGTGATGTAGAACCACCCCGATTGCCACCCTTTGATGGTTTCCATGAAGGCGCCCTCAAGCCAAGTGACGTTGGGCATTTTGCCCACCACGGCGCCTCTGCACTCCGGTTGGCTGCCCTTCACAACCTTCGGCTTGACATTGAAGGTCTTTAGCCACAAGCCAAAGTGGGGCTGGATGCAGAGGAAGGCCTCGCACACGACGATAAACGCCGAGATATTGAGGATGAAATTCGGGGCCAGATCGTGGAAATCCATGCCGTAGTAGAACATGAGCCCCCGGACAAAGGGGTGGAGTGGGAAGCCCAGTCCATGGAGGAAATGGGGAAGGAATACCACCCTCTCATGGGGCCCGGGGGTGGGGATGAGCTGCCCCTCGTCGGGGAGCCGGTGCGCAATGTCGCTGGATAGATATCCGGCGTTGCGCAGCTTCTTGATGTGCCCCTCAGTAACAGAGGAGGCCATCCACTTGCCTCCCACTCCGGACATGGCTGGAGAAGGTCGAGGTGAGATGTGCGGACTTGGGCGCTGGAGCTTGAGTGCGCGGAGATGGATAAGCTAAGGAGGAAGAAGGCGTAGGTAAAAAGGTGGATCCTTATCCCCTTATATATGGGCGGACGAAACTATGCGTCCCCACCGGCCTGGTAAAACTCGCTTATCTCCCAAGCGCCGCAATCAATGGCACGGTTGGGTTACCCACTTCCATATTGATGGTAATCCCGGAATAAGGGGAACACGATCTCTGCTTCGACAAGACGTGCCAAGGAAACTGCTTTGCTAAACGCGCTGAGGTGGTATAATAAAAATGATTCGAGTAAAAGCTTGGTTGTGGTGTGACGTCACGCCACAAAATACGTCAGCAGATTGAACTTGTGTAAATATTATTCTCTCTACGATGGTATGTGGAATTTATTTTGCAGAGCCGGACACTATCCTAGTGTTCACAATCTTCTATAAATCATTCGGAGGAGGAACCCGCCTTGCAATGCCGAAGACAATATGCGCGCCGGACTCGTCGTCATTGAAGCCTGGTTCAGGGGCTACTGAGGGAGTCCCGGACTAGGGGGTGTCCGGATAGCCGAACTATCATCATCGGCCGGACTCCAAGACTATGAAGATACAAGATTGAAGACTTCGTCCCGTGTCCGGATGGGACTTTCCTTGGCGTGGAAGGCAAGCTTGGTGATACGGATATGTAGATCTCCTACCATTCTAACCGACTCTGTGTAACCCTAGCCCCCTCCGGTGTCTATATAAACCGGAGGGTTTTAGTCCATAGGATAGAACAACAATCATACCATAGGCTAGCTTCTAGGGTTTAGCCTCCTTGATCTCGTGGTAGATCCACTCTTGTACTACCCACATCATCAATATCAATCAAGCAGGAGTAGGGTTTTACCTCCATCGAGAGGGCCCGAACCTGGGTAAAAACATCGTGTCCCTTGTCTCCTGTTACCATCCGCCTAGACGCACAGTTCGGGATCCCCTACCCGAGACCCGCGAGTTTTTACACCGACAGGGACCATGAGCATGTACCTGTGCCGGATTCATGTGAGAGCCTCCCTTCTAGTTAATTATGGGCTTCTATATTTGGCCTTCATCAGTGGGATGCATGTTATCAACAAGTGGAAAATGTGTTCCGTACAAAAAATAGTATGAGCTACATACGGTACGGGGCACTAAAGGATCGAACCGTGCAACGACTTCCAAAACATTGTGGTTGTCGTTCTAACAACACATTTATTCAACCAACAGACGAAATATACTACTGATTGTACATTGAAAACAGTAGTAGCAGCAACCAGGGCTGGGGGTGCAACATAAGCAGTAAGCAGGCCAGAAGACTGAAGACGCAGCTCTCTCTTCCAAACCAAACATCAGCCATCATTACAAAAGGGCTACCAAAAAAGAACAAGTGTATGCATCAAGCTAAATAAAGATCCTACTACACCAAGTGTACGCATCTAACTAACTGGCTCAGTTAGATGTTACTATTTATTAAGCTGTGGAGATTGGCTGACGGCTTGAACCAGATGGGTGCCTGACGGGGGAAACTCCAGCCGGCAGGTCGATGTCTGATACTTGCGACCCTCTCTCCTACTTTGGGCTGCAGAGCGTGGCGGCACATATCAGGGTATGGTGCATGCAGAGAGGCATGGTACTCTATGTATACACAGTTTTGCCTGATGAATGAAACCGCGCTGCCATCATGATCCTTGCCGTCGGTTATCTCCTGGTTAATCGGATAATTCAGTCCGACAAATAGAGAGCGTGTACCAAGGCTACTTACCAGCCTCCAGTCAAAAATTCCTGAAGGCCCAGAGAAGTTGGGATCCTGCTCAAAGACCTTGCAGTGACTGTGATTGTATTCCGCGAAACAACACGCCCGGTATGTGCGAACGATCATCAATCTTTTGCTGTCGTCTGATTGAGCCAGGAACCACCTGCAACAGCCATGCTGCTTTTCTTTGAAAGGTTCTGGGATTAGGAAGGGTAGGGACACCAGGAGGCCTACAACATCATATCAAGTTGGAGTCAAATAAAAAAGGGCTCTTGATTTAGTCAATCTTAAGAACAGCATGTTATGAGCATGAATATTTTTTCAGTAAATGTTAACAGTAATATAAGCAAGCCATCATGATATCATAGGAAAGTAACATACTGCTGTAACAGCCGTTTGTAGCGATGACTGGAGTAGGCCAGCAATACGTCCAGCCATAGAAGGAGTTGACAGCATAAATGAAGCCCTTGTGTTCAATGGCATCAGAGAACCATGGAGGATGTATGATCCTACGATGGACGTGCAGATTTATCCACGTACCGCAGTGACCTGTCAGATAGGCGAGACCGCGGTTGAAGAATGCAATTAGCCTGAAATCTTTATAATTCGCAGATCTTGTGGGCACTTGGCAGATTACAACCTTGAGCAAATCAAACTTGGTATCATGTTGGCTACTGTAAGATTCCGAGTATTCTGGGCCATGGTGCCAAAGCAGTGCAGTGTTAATCGAAGGAAGGGGGATCAATCGCCGGGTGTAGACCTCCACGAGCATCCAGCTGCCGCGACCGTCGACGAGCACCGTCCAAGACGTGTTCATGCCGACCAAGTACATACCGTTAATGTAGCTGAGGCTGACGGGGATCGGATCACAGTGAAGGGGGTTGATGCTCGCCACCCTACGATCGTTATGATGCGTGACACGTCGTTCCTGAAGATCAGGCGGCATCAGCAAGCTAGGAGCTGGCTTAAAAAGCTCCGGCCTGAGGGCTTTGAGTAAATGGTACAGCCCCGACGAGCATGCGGCGAGCAGCATGGTACTGAGATTGTCCACACGCGAAACAATGAGCTTGATTACCTCTGTGGGGAGCGAATTCCAGCCACTCTTTCGGCGGACGCTGCTCAGTTCTGCCATTGTTAGTGCTTGGGTTTCGGACGAGGGGGGGAGGCACCTTAGCGGGGATGGAAGCTTGGACGAGATTATGTGCGGACAAAGATGGAGAAGCGAATATGTGCTGCGGGAAGTGGACAGGTGATGATGACTATAGCACGCCGCTTGACTTACGAGACACATACCAGTAGCGTAGGGTCATATCGATGCCAGACAACTTGCTTGAGTGATCACAGTACTGCTACTCCCTACAGTACCTACTATAGTACTATGCCCTAGCTTGCTGGAGTAGAGTAGTAGAGTAGGACTCTGCTCTACTACTAGCACCGGAGGAGTAGTATATTCTAATCTAAAATAGTTACAAACTTCAATGCCCGATCATGGAACGACTACGAACCGTGCTCAAAGACCGTGTCTACGTGGTGTTTCGACTTATATGCAAATAAATAGCAAGATGCCCGTGCATTGCACGGCACACCATCATCACCAAGTCGGTTTTTCTCTACTCCTACTCCTATAAAAGACTCAGTTGGTGATGATGGAGGCGAGGAGGCGTGTTCAGCCAGGCGTGCAGCGGACGATGCAACACTATTTGATTTGTTATATAAAAAAGTAGTAGAGATAGAGACATAGGGAGGAGCACGAGGTTGTGGGAGATAACGATGAACGAGGCAAGGCCTTATCTGTAAATGTGGAGAGAGGTGCGGGTATCTTTTGTAAAATTGTCATAGTTGGCTTTCTATCCGTCAGATATAGATCGGACGGTCTATATTACAAGATGGCAGGCATACCATCAACACCAACTCGGTTTTCTATAAGAGTAGACATATATAGATATAGATAGATAGAGACTAGGGAGTACTAGTAAGGACACCATCTACTGCTTCTTGTGCTACTCCTGCACTCCATTCGGCGGCCGCAACGTCCCCTACAGCCACTCCCTCCTGCGCTCCATTCATCGGGCGCTGTTGAAATCTGGGGAGCACACTCTCGCGACTGCTGGCAGCCACGACTTCACCTACGACGACTTCTTCCCCGACCTCGGCAACCTCTTCCTCAACGACATGGGCGACAACCTCAACGCCAATGGTGCTGCTCCCGTTGCACCGTATGTGTTTCTGTCCTTCCTGTTCAAAATCGTGGTAGAATTCATGTTTCTACTCTGTATCCTACTACTATGCTAGTCCACATGATTAGTTTCATCTCTGTTATAGCCGTCATGATTTATTTTGTGCTTATTCGGATTAAATCTCGTAGTAACTTGCTCATATATTCAACTGGCGCAACGTCCCCTACAGCCACTCCCATTTCATGGACGGCCTGGTCGATGCCTCCAAGGATCCCTTCGTACACTGCTATGAGTGCCCAATGCCGTTTTGTGGCTCGCCGGCGGACATGGTGCATCACCTCACAAATGCGTGCAACGGTCACTACTGGCCCTTGGTGGAGAACATCAAGTACGACACGTGCTACCGGTTCACCATGCCGGAGTCGCTGGAGGATCACCGCCGCCTGCTAGTCTCGGAGGAAGAAGGTAGCGTCTTCCTCTTGATCGTGGGCACCGGCGAGGACCGCGCAGGCCACTGCCCCGTCTCTGTAATGTGTGTCAGGGGCATCGCCGCTGACGCTGACACTGACACGAGGCACATGTACGGGTGCGTGGTCAATGTTACTACCCCTCCGGGTCGCGTGGGCGGCGACACCGGCCTCATCGGACAGACTTGGACTATGGGGAGCTGGGACTATCCCGCCAATGTGGACTTGGAAAACCCATGGCATCCGTTCCATCCTTTACCTGCCGACTCGGTGCACAGGGAATCCAAGGAGGTTCACCTAGACATACGCATTATCAAGTGCACTTAGAAAACATGTAGTGTGTGTGTGTGTGGGCGCTTATGGCCCGTGTCTTTGCCGCTTTTGATTTTGTAAGCTTGTTGTTAAACTTGAGTGGCTTTCGCCGCAGTCCTTCCTTTGAACTACTCCTCTCAGTGAGCTGATGTAAGACACTTTGGGTTTCATTTGATAGTGGAACCGGGGAGGAGCCTCCCTGTTCTTCTAAAAAAATACGCATTATCAAGTTAAATGTTGATCATTAGTCTTTGCTCAATGTAATCCGCTGTCTAAGCATGTGGAGACTTCCATCCATGATCTTGCTCTATTGGAGTATCGTGCATGAATAAAAGTGTATTCGTTTATGGTTTAGTCTAGAATCTTCCATGTATGAATTTTTACTACAGTACTGGTGAAAGACTTACGATGAACCATTTCTTACATCTCCTATGCCCCCTTCCAAGTCATCCTGCTTTAATCCCTCCGTCTAGGTGTATAAGGGCATGGTTAATATTACTTAATAGTATAGCCAACTGTTGACTATAAGAAAGTGCCATGTCATCTGTAGCCAACATGTATAACAATCGATACTCAAAAACTAATTCTTAAAAATCATTTCTTGCAAAGAACAATAAGTGTTATTTCTTCACAAGTTTTGGATGCAGGTTGAACAGTTGAACGCTTTTGTTTGCAAAAGATACCTTTTTATCTATTTCACCCGAATGTTTGTGAGCTCTAGAGATGAGATAATATCCGAAGAAACCTATTGATACCCGTTACACATCAGATGACCCCCACATCCTTTGTCAAAATAAACAACTCCCCGACCAATGCATTTCACTCTTCGGTGCAACGCACGGGCACCTTACTACTATAGATTAGTACGACCAAAAATTGAACTAACATTATATATAGTATGATAAATACTGATGCATGTCACCTAAAATTATATCATTCAAAACTATGTTCAAATACGAATCCACCGATATAGTTTTTGTTGACATGCACTAACATTTTGTCAGTTAAATCTTCAGTCAAATTCAATGGGGGACTAATAAACCACGACCGATGTAGTACAAGTGTAGAGGGCGGCGCTGCACGGGAGTCTCACCTCTCACCCCGCTCGTGGCGCGGCAGTAAAGCCATCATATCACAAAACCCAACCACTCCCAGTAATAAATGGCCTGGTAAAATAAACTGACAAGCAACCATCACATCCCTCTGTCTTTTTTTGCATTTCATCTCTCTGCATTTACTTTCTCCGGTTCATCTCCCACACTCGATCCCTAGCTACTACTCCTAGGGCCAGTTCTTTTGGCGGCTTCCCCAGCTTTTCCCACAAGACTAGTCATAGTGGAGAGTAACAATAAGGCGCCTCACTCATTTATTTGGCCTTCTAAACTACTACTCTGTCCTAGTTTATTCCTCACCATTGTAATTTGTGCTAAATTTTGACCAAAGATTTAACTGATAAAATGTTACTCAAAACACTTAGGCATGGTGCATCTAGGTGTCTAAGTCTTCTTACGAAAACCAAATAATCCCAAAACACTTAGGCACGGTGCATTAACTTCTACCTCGTTTCTTGTTTCTTGACATATCAACCAATAAGAGATAAAGAGTGTGCATGCTTTTAATGACTTGAGATATCAAACACGACATGCAGTGGTTAGTTCATTGCATGCAATACTAGTAATTAGCAAATAAACATTAACATTTCTCGTTTTCTCCTCCTCCTTGGTCACGGTGCACAGCCTAAGATGACTTACTCACGTAGATGGATGGAGTAGTGCATGTGACATGCACTAACATTTCATTAGTTTAATTTATGATCAAAATTTGACACAGATTACAATGGGGACCAATAAACCAGGACGGAGGTAGTAGTTATGGGATTACTAATCTAGAAGCCTAAAAGAACTGGCCCCTAGTACTCCTACTAGTAGTAGTACTCAAGATGGAATTCCAATTGCACGGCACAACTTGTTAAGAAAAAAATTCGATACAGGGTGTAGAAAGCGGTTTGGGAACTTGCATGCCTTTCCAACCAGTGAGATACTCCGTACAAAGTACGACAGAGAAATAACCACAGAGAAGGAAGCTAAAAGTAAACAATCATACGAGCATTTTTGCATTTGTTTTGCATTGAATCGTTTCACAAGCTTGACTAGTGCTGTTTTTCTACTTTTACAAAAACCGCATCGTAATGTTAAAACGTGCATTTGCACGTACATAAGTAATAGTAGTACTCCCTCCGTCTAGGTGTACAAGTATTTCCTCCTTCTTGGTCACCGTGCACAACCAAAGATGACTTACTGACCTGGACGGAGGGAGTAGCACAGTCTGCAAGCATATATCGAGACAGACGTGTAGTCCGATAGTATATAGTAAAGTTTGTGCTATATGCACGTACTTGCAAAATGCGTAATAATACACAACGTTTCCAAACTTTCCCTTTTACATACTTAATTAAGGACGCTAAAAATTCCTGAACGTTTGGGATTTATCATTTGCATCCCAAAACTAATGAGATCGCCTTACAAAACAAAAATTATACTCCTCCTAAAAGCCACGACGCTCGCAGGAGCACTTGCGGCGTGCCCCGAGTGCCCTGGTGCGTGGCCGTTTCCCAGCGCGCCGACACAACGCCTCTTCCTCAGCCTCGCAACTCGCGAGGTGCTGATTGGCGGCTTGCTGGCGGGCGAGCGCGATCTCACTGGTGTGGTGATCCGGCGCCAATAGGTACTTCTCCTGGCTGGAAGCATGCACCCGGTCCACATACCGCCAAGCGTAGATGAGGCGCTTGGGCCCGACTGCACTTAGGGCGTCAGCACGGGCGTCCTCCTCCAGCCTCACGGCCCTCGCACGAGCCTTCTGCCAAAGAACCAATTGCTTGACTCTCTCGGACGCGACATAGATCTCCCAGAAAGCTTGTTGCGCGGTGCGCTTCTCTTCCTCGGCCTTCTTCTCCGCCTCTATTTTGGCGCGCTCTATTGGAGGCAAAGCTTCCCACAAGGCGACATCCATTTATTTCCAAAGCTCCTCAAGGTTGGGGGACTCGGCGGGCGGTGCAGCGTTCTCCTCGTAGCGGGGAGCCGACGCGTCCTCCGACGCGCGTGCTGGCGAGATTGGGAACGCCGACGCGTCCACCTCGACGCGTCACGGCGAGGAGCGGAACGCCAACGCATCCTCCTCGACTAGTGGCGGCAAGGAATGGAACGGCGACGCGTCGCGTCACAGCGAGGAGCGGAATGCCGACGCGTCCTCCTCGACTACTGGCGGCGAGGAACGGAACGGTGACGCGTCGCGTAGCGGCGAGGAGTGGAACACCGACGCGTCCTCCTCGACTAGTGGCGGCGAGGAACGGAACGGCGATGCGTCACCGTCCACATGGTGCAGCGAGGGGCTCCTAGGGCTTGGGAGGGGCGATGCCATGGTGGTTGACGTGAGAGGGAGGGGGAGGAGATAGCGATGAACGTGAACGTGAGGGGGAGGAGATAGCAAGGCACAATATTTATAGCGAGCAATGGCACACCTACGTAAGATATGGACTGAGCTGCACTGACTTAACTGCAGGGCATGTATGTCAGTGACCCAATGCACCTGAAGTTAAGTAAAAGCTACGTGGGCATATTTGCTGGAGTAAATTATGGGGGAGCGAAGGGGTGGAAATGTTGCTGGTCACAACGGATTGGACGAGCGTGGGGGGAGGAGAGTCGTGCATGCAGATTTTTTCACACGGGGTGGAGTGGTGGGACCGCCGGAGGGAGAAGGAGAGTTTGGCACGCATATTGTTTCCACACATGAAGAGGAAAAGATTTGGAGACGAACGGGCTTCCTGCAGGTATGGGGAACGGTGCATAATAAGTCATCTTGCATGCCGGGCTAGGTATAGTCTCAAGTCATAAAAACATACATGCCCCACACATGTTCATATTTCAAGGTGCACTAAATTAATGCATGCGATGATTAAGGCTGGCCATAATGGTGGCATCTTAGCTGGAAGAGACGTTGTGTTCATGCATGCATTGATAAACACATTTTTTTGTGAAGAACGACAACACTAGTTGAGTACTTTTGCAGACTTCAAAAACTATTCCACCGCCTCTACTATCTTGCTAAGAGTAGGTGAAATTTTTGATTCGAGCCCTTTAAACTAGAAGGGAGGTAGTGGTACTCTAATAGCTAGGTGTGTAAGTCATCTTACGAAAACCAAATAATCCCAAAACACATAGGCGCGGTGCATTAACTTCTACCTCGTTTCTTGTTTCTCGACATATCAACCAATAAGAGATGAGGGTGTGCATGCTTTTAATGACCTGAGACTATCAAACATGACATGCAGTGGTTAGTTCATTGCATGCAATACTATTTAATTAGCAAATAAACATTAATGTCTCTCATTTTCCCCTCCTCTTTGGTCATGATGCGCAGCCTAAGATGACTTACTCACCTAGACGGAGGGAGTATCAACATTCACAATGTCAAATCAATATTTTTACACTCATTGTAAAACGTAGTTCTTATACTCATTATAATCACTATTGTAGATATTGATATTTTTAGTATAAATTTGGTCATGGGATTTCATTGATGCCTGTCAAAGCGTGGAGGAAGCGGAGCTTAGCGCTTGCATTGCCGGTCTCTACATAGGTATTTCTCTTCATAATCCTGTAATTTTAGAGACTGATTGCGCTTTTGTGGTAGCGTCTCTTGCATCGGGAGACTATGACAGGTCTGCTATGCGTGACCTGAAGATGAAAGCGTTGAGCATCTCAAAGTTGATCAACAATCTTCAATTGTCAAAGATTAGCCGTTTGGCCAATAAGGTGGCACACTTGATCGCTAAGTATAGCTTTGACAATAGATTAGATGGTATTCTTGTAAATAACGTACCGCCCTGTGTGGTGAATATTGTATCGAATGAGTGTACTGGTGTGGCTGGTTAATTAGTATAAGGTGGTGTTCAAAAAAAGTATATATTTGGTCAAACACTTTGCAAACGGTTCACGGGAGTAAAAAGGACAAGAGGGAGTATCATGCATGCGGAGTAGGCAAAAAAATTTCTCATCTATAGCCGGTCGAAGTCTCAAAGGGCGCGACCGCGCGAGGGAGGCGAAGGTCGTGGGAGGCGCGACGGTTGACAGAATTAAGTCAAGTTACATCCGCGCGCCGGCATGGCGTGCAAACAGGCAGAAGCTAGACCATCAGGCCTACGATATGGGTCTGGTAGACATGACATCTAGTGGGTCCCACATAGTTCTCGAGAACTCTTTGGGGGCTTGCAACCGTTTATCCACCTAGCAAGCCAGCAACCCCACGCCGTTCGCACACCCTTAAAACTGTTCGCTCAAAACTGTTCGCTCCCAGTCGTCCCGTCCTTTCACATTAGTTCGCTCCCAGTTTTTGCGGGGTACAATAGTTCAACTTCTCCTAACCCTCCTCCAAAATCTATGGCCTCCCAAATGTCCATGGTCGCCGCTGAGTACCAAGTTAGAGCCATCACCGGCGATCAGTTCATCGTCATCTACACACGTGGATCTGCAACGGTGAAAGCATGGCTTGCTCGCTTCCTACGCATGTTCAACAGTTCAATGGATGAGTGGGTCGCTGGGCTAGATGTTGAGTACACCACAGTCCTGGGACAAGAGAAGGATCTAAAGGATGAAGAGAGGAAGAAGCCCGCCGTGATCCAGGTTTGCGTACATAACGTTTGCTTGGTCTACCACATATGCCATGCCGACGTTGAGTGCCAGTATTTTAAGAACTTCCTCAAGGACAAAAGAGTGAAATTCGTTACTGTAGGATTTAAGAACGACAGGGATGTCCTGCATCGGATAGGTCTCGTTGTAGGCCAGCCCTTCGATCTCTAGAAGGCAAGCCTGGTGTCCTCCTCTCAACCTTCAATGCTGACCCTGGCAGCAGCCATGATTGATCCTTCATACGCTAAACTGAAGAAACCTCATCACGAGTTTCATCATGCATGGGAGTCGAAGATATTAGATGAAGATCACATCATGTACGCAGCAATGGATGCCTACCTTTGTTTAAATATCTACATGGGTTAGATGAAGAAGCAGAGCCCAGTGTTCGGTTCAAGCAAAGAAGCATCGGCAAAGAGGAAGAGGAAGAGGGACGAGGACGAAGTCAAGGACGTGGACTCGGACTCCGAGTAGGTGGCAGTGCCGTCGCTCATGCTGGTTCTACTGCAGTGTCAAACGGACTAGTTGCTTAGTTTATTTTCAAGGGTGTGTTGTGCTGAGGCCCCACCAGAACTATGTTTATGTTGTTTCTCATTATTTGAAATCTTTAGTACGTAGAGTAGTACTAGTACTATGTCTTACTACTGTTCTTCTTGCAGTTGGTACTACCGCTCGTATCTTCGTGTTCCTACTGTACTTAATACGTTCATACTAGTAGTATAATTTGGGTCAGTCGATTTGTGAAAGAAGTTCAACGGAGCAAAGGAAGAAGACAACAGAAGAGGTGGAAGAAGCCCTTCTAGCCATCCATGTTGCATCAAACGACTCACATGAGTCGACTGACCCAAATTGCTCCTTCAGATTGTAGGATCCATGTGGCATTCAAGGTCTCGAAGGTAGATTCCGCGTCCGCATCCTGTTTGCGGGCTCGACGCGCGCGCGATCGGCTTCCGCCGCGACAGCCACCATGCGCGCCTCCTCCACGCAGGCGGAGACGACAATGCCACGCTAGTTCCTCGTCGCCGGCATGCTGGAGCACGCGCTCGTCCTCCTCTTCGTACGCTGCGTGCATAGACGCGGCTCCACCAGGTGCACGCGTGCTTGGCAGCGCGGCGGCATGGCGAGGAGGGACTGCAGACGACGTGAGCGGGCGAGCCTTCAGCTTCATGGCACAGGGATGGCGGCGACACGACAGTGATGGGCGAGAAATTGTTGGCCGGAGCAGGTGGGCGCCGGCATGCGCAACGGCGGCGGTGGCATATTGATGAGTGCGCGTATGGGAGCTTACTTTAGTTTTATATAAGGTTTGTCAAACTTAAAATAAAACCGTACTAGTACACGTAAACATTAGACTTAGGCAACGCATTTTTTTTGAAGTTAGTACCACAGCCACGATACGAAATCATGTGCAAGCGCGTGAACCGCGGCCGCGCGGTCGATCGAACGGTGCGTCATCGTGTCGCGCTCGAAGGACATCCTCCGAACCTTTTTGTGTGTGTGAAAACAATCCTCGAATATTACTCAACTTTTTTTTCCTGGGAAAGTTCTTGACGCTGCAATATATCCATATATTTGAATTTAGCTCCAATTTGTGTTTATTTGGATTTGGACGTTTTAGGTGCGCCCTAGTTTTTTTAATACATATTTTGTGTGTGTGACTGAGAGAGAACGTGTGTATGTGTCCATATGCGTGTTGTGGCGGAAGGGCAATGTGGAGACGGTGTGCGTGTAATACAGACATAGAGAGGTGTGAATGTGCAAATGATCATGGATGAGTGAGACATAGACAGATGCCGATACGTTGTGTATACATGAGAGAACGGTCTTCTACTTTACTTGTGTGTGTGTGCGTGTGAGAGAGAGACAGAGAGACAGAGAGATAGAGAGAGAGGAGCATCTGTAACACAACAACCATCTCTCTCGATTCGTCCATCCCTCGCACGATCGCATGCAACATATGCATCAACGCGCACATTTTGACACCCTCACTCGGCCCCTGCCCACCTCAAGGCCCACACAATCTCTTCGTGAATACCCATTTCTCTCCTTAGGTTTGTTTTCGCTCAATATCTGACACTGTGACACCCAGATTATTAGGCTACAGTAATTTCACGTTAACGATGCCACGTCACCTCGGTTACTATTGTTAGTCTACCGATGATTCAATCCCGTTCGAATTCAAATTTAAAATAAAAACAAACAACAAAAGTTTTCAAACACTAAAAACTAAAATGTTCACAATATTGCAAAAAATTACCAAAGGTGTTCTAAAAATAAAACCAACACTTTAGAAACTCCAGAAATGCCCCTAGGGATTAAAACAGTGGACCAACAACACATCACTTGGCCTTTTTGCTTTCTAAAAATAATTAAACCTTTTCGAAAGACCTTCAGCTTTTTGTGGCATTGCTATATAATGCAATGTTGTTCATGTGACAACCTACATGATTTACAAAAGTCCTTTGGTGGTTAAACAATTAGCAAACCAGAGCAAAAATAAAAAATAAAATAAAAACTATAGAAAAGGAAAAAGAAATAAAAGATAACCCCCCCGACTAGGCCTTGGCCCAGTTGACCGAAGGAGCTAGTCGGCCCAGCCGACCCACTCCCGCACCCCCCTGTCCTACTAGGCCCCTCCCCTCCCCGTAACCTAGGCACCGACACCCCACTCCCCCCA